>NC_136268.1:103230792-103485686 GCF_964187855.1 Myxine glutinosa | reverse complement strand
TTTGGTGATTAATTTGTTAAAAGAACCATGTCACTGATTGTCTGTCACAGCAAGAAGTCAACAACAGGATTATAGTCTGACAAGGGCCTCTCACTCACTCACCGCAGGCAGGTTGGTGGTCTTTCCATCTTCTACCGACTCGTCTCTGGCCTTGCCCCCCCAGCTCTCTCTGGGCTCTGTCCCGCAAATATTCCTACAGGTCGCACAAGATCTGCCTGCCAACCCTCTTATGGTTAAACTGCCAAAATCAAGACTCTCTGCTCACCTTCACTCCTCTTTTCTCTCACCTCTGGAACAAACTCCCTCACTCTCTTCAATCCCACTCCACCCTCCAGGTCTTTAAAACAGCTGTTCACCACCATCTCTTATCTTCCCCCATCCAAAACCTTGATCTTTTCTACCCCCGCTAATTTCACCCCAATTCCACTTTTTTGAAATACCAACTTCTGTCCTGGAAGTCCTTGGTGTCCTTGTGTTTTATACTACTCCCTCCCCCCCACCCCCTTCCCACGACTCCTCCCCCCAAGCCCTCTCCCTTCCACACATCTCCCTGCTCTCAAATGTTGTGTTTGTGTGCTTCCCCCTCTCTCCCCATCTTGTCTTCCGCTCCCTCTTTTTATATATTTTGTTTGTCTGGTTGATTTGTTTGTGAAGTAAATGTTAGCTCTTTCACGAGCCTCGATTCAGTATACAAAAAAGAAAAAAAAGAAAAGAAAAAAAAAACCATCACAGGTGGCGTGGCAAAATGTACGGACAGGTGCATTTGATGATTGGCTTCACAGTCAGGTATACAAGGGTTGTTGCGATCTCTATTAGTGGAAAACAACTGCTGCACATCTCCAAAAGTTATTGCCGCTTCCGCTGGAGATGGTCCGTCAACTCGACAATGCTGTTTGTCATGGAGTGGTGGCTTTATGAAATTACGGCATGAAACAGCATGCTATTGCTCGGCAGTATGGCATCACTCAAGGTCAGGTGTCAAAGATCCTGAAACGAAATGCTCAGAGGGGTGTCCCTACTCCAATACCGAGGCCAGGACGTCCCCGCAGAACCACAAGGAGGGATGATCGCCAGCTGCACCGGTTAGTCCGCAATGGCCGTGCCAAGTCAGCTAATCGGCTTAGGGCTGAGTGGCAGCAACTGACAAATGTGCCTGCATCCAGAAGGCTAGTCAACCAACGACTGGCTCAAGCAGGCTATCGTGCCAGGCGTCCCCTGAGAAAGCCACGCCTGACCAGACAACACCGCCAGCGCCGATTGCAGTGGGCCAGAGAGCACCGTCAATGGCAGCCAGGACACTGGAATCACGTGATCTTCAGTGACGAGTCTAGATTTCTGGTCTATCGTCAAGATGGCCGCCTCCGAGTGCGCAGGCAAGTGCATGAAGCCTACAACAAAGATTGTATAGTGCCAAGAGTCCAAGCTGGAGGTGGTGGGGTGACCGTTTGGGCTGCTTTTCATGCAGGGGGCAAAACTGACCTGGTTGTTCTGAATGGAAACCTGAACCAGTTCAAGAACAGGGCCATTCTGGAAGAAACATTGCTTCCATTTACTCGTGCAGCCTTTCGAGGAAACTTTGTCTTCCAAGATGACAATGCACGGCCTCATCGTGCTCGCATGATCCAACACTTTCTTGCTGACCGTGGTGTAGAGCATATGGAGTGGCCTGCCATGTCCCCGGATATGAATCCGATAGAGAACTTGTGGGCAGAATTAACGCGTCGAATCGACCACTTGGACCAACAGCCGACCTCTGTGCGTGAATTGCAGCAGGCTATTGTCACTGCACGGCAAGCGATTCCTGTCCAAACCTTGGCAAATCTCGTGAACAGCATGCCTCAACGTGTACGTGCTCTCCTGAATGCTCGTGGGGGTTACACGAAGTACTGAACTCTAATTTTACTGTCCTTAATCCCAGTCGTAATTTAACTTTTGTTTTTGTTAAAAATATTTTTTCGCTAATGTGCAAAATAAAGAGATACTTCTGGAAAACGTACAGAAGTTTAACACAGAACTGTCCATGAATTGAGTTCGATATCAGTATACATCACTTTCAAGGATCAATTTATTTGTTTCGAAATGTCAAATGTGGTTTTTGTTTCTTTTAAAGGTCACGTTAACAAAATCTAGAATAATTTCAACATAATTCCAATGAACTTTTGGTTCTAAATCATCTTGAAAAGTAAGTTCACCCCCACAAAAAAAATATTCCATATTAAATGCCAAGTCTGTATACAGATACAGAAGCGCCATTTTGTGTAAGCTTTTACGAATCCCTCGTTTTTCAAATGTCTTTTACGCCTTCTTCTTCCTCGCTCTTTTCTCTTCCGGGTCACGATCCGATTTCCTGTCTCATTTTTACCATGAGCGCTTTTAACCTTTTAACCACAATAACCATTTCCCTTAAACAACAATACCCCTAATACTTAGAACCCACAATAATAATAACAGCAATAATAATAATAAGTGCCGAATCCATAACACTTCCCCCCCTCAAGAAAGAAAGTTTGAACACAGCGAAAACTTTCTTTGCCGGCAAACTCTTTATACAAAAAAAAAAAACTCGCAACCCCAAATCACCAATTCCCGTGAGCAACAATTATCAACATCTCAAAAATAAAGCAACAAAATTTTACAACCCACAGAGATTTCCAAGGTTAATTGACTCTGGACAAAGCGTCAGCCACGACATTGTCTCTGCCCTTTACATGTTCAATTTCCCCGTTGGACTCCTGCAAAGCCAAACTCCATCCCATCATCCTCTGATTTTACTTTTCCTTTCTTTTGAATGAAGGTTAAGGGGTAGTACTCAAAAACCCAAAGTCAAGCAAATCTACAGCACTTTTCCCGGGAGGCCGAGCTGAAAGCCAGGTTCCATGGTGGTTGGGTGGTGAGGCCTGGAAGTATTCACTACATGGACGCCTTTAGGAACGTGGAGTTCACGGTTAGTCCGTGCAGGAAAGTTCACTACATGGACGCCTTTAGGAACGTGGAGTTCACGGTTAGGCCGTGCAGGAAAGTTCACTACATGGACGCCTTTAGGAACGTGGCGTTCACGGTTAATCCGTGTAGGAATCTTGGCTCGGCTGCTCCGCAGCATTCAGTGCTTCAACTCTTTCTAACTTTCCTAACAATCACGGTTGGACCACTTGTCACGGTAGTCACATGATTAGCGGTCTCCTTCTCGGCCACCGCTCGGATAATCCTTCCTTCGGGGGCTGCCGTAACTCTGGGAGCCTCCATAATAATATCGATTGCGGCCACCACCAAAACTACGACTCCATGGTCCTCTTCTGTAGATCCCACGACACCTATGAAATGCCTTCCCTACTGTTATGGTCCGACCCTCCAACTCCTTGCTATTCAGATCCTTTTCTGCCTCTCTGGCGTCCTTTGAGTTTTCAAACGTGACAAAGCCAAACCCTCTTGACTTTCGTGTCTCCCTGTCTTTTATCAGCAGCACTTCCAAAAGCGGTCCATATTTGCTGAAGGCAGACTCCAGAACATCTTCCTTTGTTTTGGACTTCAGTCCACCTCCAAATAACTTGCTAAATTTGTCGCCATCCCTAACTGGTGTGGTGTTATTTTCCCTACTGGGCTTTTTAACAACTATCGGGTTACCATAAACTTGACCACCGGCCAAATCATTCCCGATAACAACAGATACTCCCTCTACAGGAAGCGTGGCTTGTAAACCGACGGTGACCGGTCCTGACACCAAATCAGACTCCAAATGGATGACATGAAGTGGAGCTCCAACACAGCCACCAATCCCCTGTAAACGAACACTATCACCAGTTGCCATCTCCTCTGACAATGGCATGATGCCTTCAAGTATTAAAGATTGATGAGCTCCTGTGTTCCTCAATACCCTCACAGGTCTCCGGTTAGTCGAGGCTCCATCCAGTGACACAAACCCCTCTGAAATAAATGGTTGGTAACCCTTTTGAGGGCGATTTCTCACAATGGCCATTGCATTTGGAGTTGTACTAGTCGAACTCCGCTCCTGATTTTCCCTTTTCATGGTGTAACACTGGGACATCAAGTGTCCAGGTTTATGGCAAAAAGCGCAAGTAGGCCCGGAGGAGAACCTCGTGGTCTGCCTCGACCCCCACCGGAGGATACGTCTGCCTTGGAACTGTTGTCTACTGATTTCTAGAAGTCGTGGTATCAGAGTGGTCCTCATAGTCATCTCGAGGCCGCCCCCATGAATTTTCGTTCTCCGCCCCTGATGTACCATAGCTCCCCTGGCTAGGTCTAGGCGAGAAGTTAGGTTTGTGGAACCCCATCCTGTGTGTTAAGGCATAGTCATCTGCCATGGTTGCTGCCTCATACAACTTTGGTACTTTCCTTTCCTCCAGATGTACTTTAATGTCCTCGTGGACACACTGCTGGAATTCCTCCACCAGGATCAATTGTCGCAATAGTTCGAAGTCTTTCCCAACCCCTTTTGAATCACACCACCTATCAAACATGGTTTCTTTCATTCTGGCAAACTCCACATGGGTCTCACTCTCCCTCTTCCTGGCATTCCGGAATTTTTGTCGGTAAGCTTCCGGGACCAATTCATAGGCTTTGAGAATATTTTTCTGCAATACCTCATAATCTGCACATTGGTCAATCGGTAAAGCCGAAAATATATCTTGAGCTTTATCCACGAGAACACTTTGCACTAACATAGTCCAGGACCCCACAGGCCACTTTAGCATTTGAGCCACTTTCTCAAAGTGTAAAAAAAAACTTGGCTACCTCCTTTTCATTGAAGGGTGGAACCAGCCTCACATGTCTGCCAACATCCCAGGTGTTCTGACTAGTTGTCGAACCAGTCGGCATGGATGGTACCTCACCTCGTTCTCTCATTAAATCCAGCTCCTTGGCTTTAATTTCCTGCTGAAGTGCCATTTTGTGTGCCTTTAACTCCCTTTCAGCTTTTTTCTCCTCTGCTTCGAGTTCTCTTGCAGCTCCCCTTTCCTCTGCTTTTTTGTCTTCTAACCTTTCCTGGAGTTCTCTTTCAACTCTCCTTTCCTCTGCTTTTTTCTCTTCTAACCTTTCCTGGAGTTCTCTTTCCTGTACTTTTAACCTTTCCTGGAGTTCTTTTTCAACTCTCCTTTCCTCTGCTTGTTTCTCTTCTCTTCTCTTCTCTCTTCTGATTTCCTTTCCTCTGCTTTTTCCCTTTCCTGGCTCTGTAATTGCATCTCCAGTTTCCGGAGCTCCACCTTTTCTTGTTCCTCAGGTAACCAATCCAAGGCTCCCTCTTCCGATGTTCCTTGTCCCACCAGAGATTGTATCACCACTGTCTGCATCTCTGCCTTCCTCATATTAGTTCGGACCTCCAAGCTAAAATGTTTGGCCAATTTCAAGAGGTCCGATTTTACTAATGCTCTGAACTGTGCTTCACTAGGGGTCACTGCAAACTTCTCTGCGTCAAACTCCATGGTGACTATTGTTAACACCTGTTAACCTTCACACAATAAAAAAAAATTAAAAACAAAATATATTTTTTTGTTTGTTTTTGGAAAAAATTGGGAATGTTGGAACAAGTTCCAAATTTGGGAATTCTGGGAATGTTAGGGAATTCTTTCCCGGACTAAATTTAGGGAATTTTATATCCTGGACGCAGACCCAATTTCGAGCCCACAAGTCAATTGGACGAGCCCCCAATTTCTGTTACGGGGTCCTCTGCAATCTCCTGGTCTCGGTAACCTCCGAACCCCGAGAGGAACCCCGGCAGAAAGATATAGATGTTATTCCGTGTCAAAATCAATCACTAATGAAACCATCCATGAAACCATCAAAGGAAACAATCCAAATCAATAAGGAAACCACACCCGTGGTTGTCAATGCACAAATATAATATTAAAAGCACACAAAAAGAACCATACAACAATGGTGGCAATCAACCCTACAATCAATATCTTAAGATGGTAACCCCAAACTCACGGCACTCCCAGGAAATGGAACCGAGCCCTCCTCAATGTCTCTATAACCCTCCAAGGCGAAGTTGATGCACTCCAGCGATCGTTGGAACAATGTCCGATCAAGAGCAACCGAGGCGTAGACGGTCGAAGCGACACAGAAGTCACGTGGTCCAACACCCAGCAAACTTGCGGTAGAAAGGGAACTCCCAAAGACGCGATCCAGACGTGCACCTGCACCGTTCAATCAGCGAACCGCAGTGCAATCTTCAGATGCCGCTTTATTGCACAGCTGTCCCTGGCAAACCACCGGAGGATAAGCCCAACCGACGCAACAAAAACCTTTTCCGATGAAGGTAGCGCGCGGGGCGAAATGGCGGACAGCTCTCACTCGAGCCGCGGCCTCGCGGCGAAGATTCTCTGGAACCTCACGCCTGTATCTGGCTTCGCAGGCTTTTCCACAATTCCAGCGATAACACCGATCGCCCGAGATTCCTTTCAAGGACTCAAAGTTCCCTCGCCATGTACGCTCGACCACGCTAGGTCCGGAGCTTTTCCGAATCGCTCGTTTTTCAACTGTCTTTTACGCCTTCTTCTTCCTCGCTCTTTTCTCTTCCGGGTCACGATCCGATTTCCTGTCTCATTTTTACCATGAGCGCTTTTAACCTCAATAACCATTTCCCTTAAACAACAATACCTCTAATACTTAGAACCCACAATCTATCTATAATTCCAGTAATCTCTGTGTGTCTGTGTGTCTGTGTGTCTGTGTGTCTGTGACCGCTGTTTCTCGACAACCACGGGTCCGATATACTTGAAACTTGCCAGGTATATTGCTGGGGACCCGAGGATGTGCCTTTTCAAGGTTTCATATTAATCGGACAATTACTTACCGAGCTATGTCCAAAAAACGATTCAACCAATCAGAGAGCAGCGAGCTATCACGTGTGCCGAACGTGGCGATCAGACTCTGCCTCGGACGGCACATTTGACAGCGTATTCATTTATTTCACGTTGGAAAACTATGTTGCCGTTAAACTATGTTTTAAAACGAATTCAAACTGCGATTAAATTAAAACGATTCATCGTAACTGCGATTTGCGAACTTCCGGACAGTGAAGACTGTCCGGCAGCACGCTTTCCGGCAGCCAATCACAGAACGCTTTGTTGCGTAGGCGTGGCCGATGTGAGACGAGCGGAGCTGAGCGCGTTACGAGCTGACCGCCATTACGGTACGTAATTCGATTTCTTATGCGCATTATTTCTCCCAATTCAGTCAGAGCGAAGGGCGGAAGCGAAGAGCGTTGTTTTTTTTGTTTACGGGCGTACGGGCGGGGTAGAGCGTACGGGTAGCGTTTTTTTTTTTTTTTGGCAAGGAACGGGCACCCACGTACGGGCAATGCCCTAGTAATAATAACAGCAATAATAATAATAAGTGCCGAATCCATAACTATGTGTGTGTGTGTGTGTGTGTGTGTGTGTGTGTGTGTGTGTGTGTGTGTGTGTGTGTGTGTGTATATATATCTCTGACCGACTCCTCTCTGGCCTTGCCCCCCCAGCCCTCTCTGGGCTCTGTCCCCCAAATATTCCTACAGGTCGCACAAGATCTGCCTGCAACCCTCTTATGGTTAAACTGCCAAAATCAAGACTTTCTGCTCACCTTCACTCCTTCATTCCTCTTTTCTCCCGCCCCTGGAACAAACTCCCTCACTCTCTTCAATCCCACTCTACCCTCCAGGTCTTTAAAACAGCTGTTCACCACCATCTCTTATCCTCCCCCATCCAAAACCTTGATATTTTCTACCCCCGCTAATTTCGGTCCCCATGTGTTTTATACCTCTCCCCCCCCCCCCCCTCCCCTTCCCACGCCTCCTGCCCCCAAGCCCTCTCCCTCCCACACTTCTCCCTGCTCTCAAATGTTGTGGTTGTGTGCTTCCCCTTCTCTCCCCATCTTGGCTTCCGCTCCCTCTTTTGTATATTTTGTTTGTCTTTTGATTTGTTTGTGAAATAAATGTTAGCTCTTTCACGAGCCTCGATTCAGTATACAAAAAAAAAAAAAAAAAAAAAAAGTGATTCTTCGCCATTGAGTGATAGAGCTAAAACCGATACCTAGCACGCACGATATCTCAAAAATATATGGACGGATTTGGACGAAACTTGGTGGAGAGGTTGGGTGTGTGACAAGGAAGAATTGCTTCAATTTTGGTGAAGATCTGAATATGGATTCGGATATGAGAATTATATAACTTTCATGTGATTCTTCACCATTGAGTGATAGAGCTAAAACCGATACCTAGCACGCACGATATCTCAAAAAGTTATGGACGGATTTGGTTCGGATACATGACAAGGACGAATTGATTCGATTTTGGTGAAGATTTGAATATGGATTCGGATGAGAATTATTTAATTTATCAGTGATTCTTCACCATTGGGAGATTGGGCAAAAAAAACGATATACAACATGATGTCTCAAAAGGTTATGGATGGATCTGGACGAAACTTGGTGGAAAGGTTGTGCGTGTGACAAAGAAGACCAAATCAATTCGATTTTGGTGGAGATCTGAATATGGATTCGGATATGAGATTTATTTAATCTTTAACTGATTCTTCACCATTGAGAGATCGGGTGAAAAGCGATATGTAACATGATGTTTAAAAAAGTTATGGACGAGTTATGACTAAACTTGGTGGACGAGTTGGTTAGGCGACAAGAACAAGCCAATTCGATTTTGGTTCAGGTCCGAATCCAGATCCGGCCTGTAAGTGGGATACAAAACATAAACTGTATAGGCTGGTGGAGGTATGCGCTCTACCGAGTGCCATTCTATTTGTGACTGTCCTCATTCATCCAGTGTCAATGCATCGAGGGCTCCACAAATTACTTTACATCTATGAATGAAATGGTGGTCTGCTTTGCCCCGGAGGTTGGTGAACGCGGCATGGTCAATATTTTTCTTCATTTCAGATGTCATCATGGGATAAGAAAAGTGTGGATGGGGTCATCAGCGCTGTCAGCAAGAATGTAAAGGGATATCTGAAGCCCTCCATCCAATTGAACGTTCCCAAGGCGACACAGAAGTGTCGTGCGAAAGGCATCAGCAATTCAGCCACAAAACCCAAGAAGGTGAGGCAGGTGTTCGAGTATTCAATTCCGATTAACATCTGCAATATGGTGATCATTTTTGGGTTTCTGAATGTCCATCCATACGGTGCAGACTTATTAAATGGCTTACCTGGTCGAGTTTCGTTTTGCAATGATGAGTCTTTGATGGGTTTGCAAAGTTTACATTTTGGACCACACCCAATCCTTAACGTCCAAGATTGGTGGTGATCAAGTTAAAAATCAAATGTAAATCGTCTCCAAAGTATGACCTGCGAGGTATCAAAATGTTTTTGGTCTAAGGACTATGACTTCTTACATTCCAATCACGGTCTCCTTGTTACTACTGTTTCTACTTCAGGTACCTCGGCATTGCAGAACGGTCTTCACAATGGAACAAGAGCAACATATTGTGGATCACATCATAGACATGGAAGCGAGTTTGCATGTTCTCACCACCAAAGACGTGCGCTACATCGCCTTTCACATGGCGGAAAGGAACTACATCCCACATCCGTTCAACAAGTACGTCGGCCTTGCGGGCGAAGATTGGCTGAAGGGATTTCAAAAACGACATCCGAATTTATACCTCCGCAGATCAAAGAAGAATACGTTGAGTATGATGAAAATACGACCTACCGACAAGGAAGAATGTGCTGAGTCACAACAGAAGGGAGAGAAAAATGGCCCCAAACACTACCAGAAAATTTCGACATGGCGCGTGGTGCCATCTGGAAAAGATAACTATTCGGAATCCCAGTGCCTGCACTGTGCGCATGAGATGCATGCAGGAAGTGAGAGGCGTGAAGGTGGCTTCACCTGCTGTCTTTGTTCTTGACGTCGGACTATGATTTTATTTTCTACGCAGTTCATTAATACTGTAATTGGCCAAAACACCTGGAGCATCCACAAGCGTTTTAATATTGTAGTGACGGCGTCATGCCCATGTATTTCTTTGCTGTGCTAAAGTGGAACACTGTACGATCACCAATTAAAATGTGCACCGGTTCATTAACCAAGAGTTAAAGCACAGGAGTAGCCAAACTCCTCTGGGGCCATTCTCTGCTTTGATTAATAAATTATTTATTTGAAATTACACTTGGCACACGTGCAATTAATATATTTGTGAGGGTGGGTGTGTGTGTGTGTTAGAGTGAGGTGTGGGTGCATGGCCTTTTATTTTATTTTTCCAATTCCATATACCTCTGCCAATTGCCCCCAAAAAATGTTCTACTGCATTACTGTCACACGAGGAAGGTCAACCTCACAAAAATTTTCAATTCTTAATCAAATTGAAGTTAAAATAGGAAATGACAGCATTTTGGCTGATCGACCATCGCATGTCGGGTGTCTCCCTTCGGCAGGTAGTCGCTTGGCTTGCCCCTCCATGCTTTGGTGTTGAATGAGGCTGATTCTCTGTGGAGAATCAAACTACCGTACTTGCATTTAAATATTATATATATATATTCCCAAGATGCAGAATATAAAGTAATATACAAAGGATCCAATGTCTCCACAGGACTACAGTGTAAGGAGTGGTCACAGGCTTTTGGCCCGTCATTGCCGTTTTGCACTCCCGAGTTATAAAAAATTGCTACAGCTTCAACGATCACCTTTATATTTTACTAAAATATAACTAACCAGATTTTCATCAGGTAACCCAATTTATTATAGAAAAATAGGACCGCAGTTGCTGAAGCTTACCTGGATTAGGAGCAACAGTCACTCAAACCCCCCACAAACCCTCTCAGACCCTGATATTTTAATGCCGTGAAAAAACTTTGGTACGTCATGGACGATTAACTTTGTAATCAAGTTTCATTGAAATTGTGTGTGTAGTTTTGGAGAAGAGAGCAAATACTTATTTTAGGGGGCAACCTCCTTCCCCCTCCCCCCCCTCCCCCCTCCCTGTAATCCCCCTTAATGAGTGCAGATTTTGATGCGGTTGGTTAATAAACCTTCGTTAGGCATCAGATATGAAGCTTGTGGCCGAGTTTCATCAAAATTGTGTGTAGTTTCGAAGAAGAGAGCAAATACCAATTTTGGGGGAGTCAACCCCCCCCCAACTCCCACAATCGGTGAAGACTGTGATGTGGTTAACACACCTTCGTTGGGCATCATCGCATCACACAAAATATTACCTTCACAACAACTACCTCTGCTATAACAGGATCACTACAGAATAATAAATATTACCTTGTACATATTACCTTCGCACCAACAACTACAGAGTTGGCTTAGCGGTTAGGGTGCCGGCTTGGGATCCTAGGATCCTGGGTTTGAATCCCGGTTGATGGCTGAATTAACGCCAGGAGGGTTGACTCAGCCTGTCATCCTTCCGAGGTCGGCAAATTGAGTACCAGGTCACTGATAATTCCGTGTTTGTCGCAAAAGGCGACTAACAGGGTTGGCGGCAGGAAGGGCATCCGGCCATAAAACATTGCTTCAAAAAGGGGACCACGATGCCCAAAAAAGGCCAACCCCTGGTCTGCAGGGGAAAAATGGGTGAAAAATGGCCTCTAAAGGTGGTTCAACAACTACACCTCCAATAACAGGATCGTTCCAGTAAAATAAATATTACCTTGTACGTATTATCTTCGCACCAACAACTACACCTCCAATAACAGGATCACTCCAGAAAAATTAATATTACCTTGTACATATTATCTTCGCACCAACTACACCTCCAATAACAGGATCACTCCAGAAAAATAAATATTACCTTGTACATATTACCTTTGCACCAACAACTACACCTCCAATAACAGGATCGCTCCAGAAAAATTAATATTACCTTGTACATATGACCTTCGCACCAACAACTACACCTCCAATAACAGGATCACTCCAGAAAAATAAATATTACCTCAACATGAACTTCACAACAACAACAACACGATCACTTTGGCGAAAGAAGCTGTTCGAGGCCTGAAGGCCAAAAGCCTAAGGCCCATATGTGCTATGACAGTGATTCTCAACTCGTTTCAGTCCATGGACCACCAGGCCAATCAAATTTTTTCGTGGACTACCTCCCTCTTGAGACATGACAAAAAAGACAACAAACATTTTAGTTTGAAATCTATTTCTCACGGCATGTGACTTTGGACAATGTTCCTGTGGACCACCGAAAAAGGTCACCATGGATCACCAGTTGAGAACCACAATGCTATGGCCTTCTCAAGGCCCATGATGGCTATCGGCTGCAACCTTTCGATATTATATTTTATAACCCTTGCTTTGCACTGAAGGGAAACAAATGGAAGGCATAACGATTGTGATTACTGCATAATGCTTCTGCAGATGGCTTGGGCCGACCCGAGCAGGAACATGGCGGCTGAGGCCATCTGTGCAGCAAATGGGTATAAGGCAGTCCTTCGATGGTCCGCCCACCGATTTACTAATACATACATACATAGTCCGTCCAAACATCCAATCAAAAACCACAGTTCGACTATTTAGTATATAGATGGGCCAAACTTGTTGAAAATTGGTTGGAGTGATCAAATGAAGATTCTCATCGCTGATCCTATAGACCCAGAGTTTTGATAACACAGTAAGAACAAACGTTTGTAGGGGATAATAGATCTGGGAGGTTTCCTCATTGCACAATGTAAAAATTAAATGACAACATGAATTCGCCCGTCATGTTTTATTTGGTTACATCTCTCAATTTACCGTTAAATAAATAGTGTAAAAGTTTGATGAATAAAAGTATTGTTATGAAAATGAGTTTCTCCATTTGGTTGTGTTTCGCTTTGCCTGAGTGGAATGGCTGTTGTTATGGGACTTAGAATTTAGTACATGCATGATTATTAGGGTAGCACATGCCTTACAGGTTATGGTACCCTACTGATTTTGTTACGCTTATTTTATCTTATTATTCCGCCGTTTTTGGACATTTATTTTCTTTTAAATTCATTTTCTCGGCAATCACTTGAGCGACTACTCATGCAGAATTGCAAATTCCGCAATGTATCCTCCGCAAAGAAAGATGGACCCACCAAGCGGTCATGGAGAAGGCCACACTGCACATTAACCTTTTGACTGTCATGTAGGTGTTCAATGACCACGTGAGGATTTTCAGAGCCCCAGATCCTCTTTGTGCTGGTTGACCTTCCCCGATACATGAAAGCAAGATTTATCTGTGAACATGACCTTTTTCAGGTAATCTTCGTCGTCCTCGATGCGACTGACCATTTCCAAGGCAAACACCTTGCGTTTGTGTCCGTCATCTAGTTTGAGTTCCTGCAGAATCTGCACCTTTATAAGCATAAAGCTTCAGTCTTTTATGCAAAATCCTGTGTACAGTGGTGGTTGGTAGTCCCTGTTCTCTGGATGTGTAATGGATTGATTTTCTGGGACTTTGTTGAAACGATTCACACACTCGTTCATCGTCTGCTGCACTTGTGCTTAGTCGACCGATACTTTTCTGTTTCTGACAACTTCCAGTCTCCTTAAACCTCTAGTACCACTCCCACTACTCATCTGCAATGGTGGATTCCTTCCATACCTTGTATGGAAAGAATGGAAGTGAAGGCAGCGTGAGGAGAGGGGAAGGCAGTGTTAGGGGAGGGTGGCGGAGCGTGAGGAGAGGGAAGAGGAAGGCAGCGTGGGGAGAGGAAAGAGGAAGACAGCGTGAGGAGAGGCGAAGGCAGTGTTAGGGGAGGGTGGTGGAGCGTGAGGAGAGGGAAGAGGAAGGCAGCGGGATGAGAGGGGAGGGGGAAAGCAGCATGAGGAGAGGAGAGGGCAGTGTGAGGGGAGGGGTAGGCAGCGTGAGCAGAGGGGAGGGGAAGGCAGCATAAGGAGAGGTGAGGTCCTCCCACCCCACCCCTTCTCCTCCCTCCACAGTCCCACCCCATTCCTATTCCTCCTTCCACCCATCCCACTCCTTCCCCTCCATCCTCACCTCTGGATTCCCACCTTAGGGGCATATATAATTATTATATTGCAAATAATACTGTCGTACAGTACAGTACAGTATTGAGGTTTTATAAGCACCCCCTTTTTGTAATTGTACAATCCACACTTTGAATCGGAAAATGGGTAAAGTGAAACACGCCCTAACTTCACGATGTAAGAATAGCACTCAAAGTTGAACATCAAAGTCATGTACAATCATCAAAATAAAAAAAGTAAAGCAAATGAAAGGTAAGAGTATGGTGAACAGTGGGATGTTCCATTATGAAACTGCTTGTAGAGTGCTCGCCAAGGAGCTTAAGCACTCGAGCAAGCACCTCCAATGAAACTGTTGAGATGCCATGAGTGTTCAACAATGTCCGAATTCGACAAATGAACACTTTTTTTAAGGAGTCGGAACTGCTGCTAAGGTCAATTCCGGAGTTGAAATTTTGAAATTTGCTTCACGTGAAGAGATTATCAAGCGTATCGCATGCTACATGTAAAACATGTGTGGAAATGAAAGGCACGAACACTGGCATTTATAAGCATTGTGATGTATACAGGAATATAGTGAACCGTTGGTATGACGATCAGCGACAGTACCATTCGTAGATATGAAGCTATTGTACAGAACCGGACCGACCTGTTCTGAGGCAAGTCATATTTGAGCTGAGCGGAAAAAATGGTGGAATTAAGATCCCGAGCTGAACGCAGGCTAACCAAAAGGTAAGCCTGTTTCTAGTTTTAGTGTAAATTTTAGCATAAATTATCTTCAAAAGGGTTATTTTAACACACCCAAACACCCCGTTTTCATTCATGCACTCCCTTGGAGGTCGAGAAGTAGGCATGAGAAGTTTGGGGGCCCTAGGTTTCATGGTTTTGGAGTTATGGAGGAAACTTATTTTATTATTATTATTATTTTGTTTTGTATACAAGATCGAGGCTCGTGTAAGAGCTAACATCCAAAACAAAAAAGGATAAACGGACAAACGGACAATAAAGGGAGCGGTAGACAAGATGGGGAGAGAGGGGGAAGCACACAAGTACAGCAGAGAACAGGGACAACGGAAGATCCGTGGGAGGGAGAGGGCTTGGGGGATTATTTTAATTAACTTTTGGAGTTATCTCCCTGAAGTTAGAAACTGTTCTTATTTGAAAATGGTACAAGTGGTTGGCCGTGCAGGTATAAGCCTAGGCATGTTGGGAGCATGCCCCAACTAGTCAGTTGTCGAGAGATTAAAAAGGTAAATATAAAGGAAGGTGCACACCAGGGAAGGACGGCGCCATTGAGGTCGCTTTGCTCGGAGGGTCGTCATCTGGGTGCAAGCCGAATCGGCCACTCGGCATGCCGTTCATGCGTGGCCTTGTGTGGGTGCATTTCGCACAAAGCTGCGAAACAGAGCACCATTGAAATTCACTGATCTTGTATGTTACGGTTCGTTCTGACATACCACGTGTATGTTCCTTAGAGCACACATCACATTCGTTGCACATTAATATTGTAAAGGTCTCTACTGCTCATTTACACTGTCAAGTTGATCATCACATGCTTGATGCACCATCTCAACATGTCCCCATTCTGCGACTGCTGCTATAGCTTGTGCCACGCATGTTGTGAACTCTTGTTTTTATTCCTCTGTTGACGAAGTCGCCGGAGGCATTATGTTTTCAGGTTGTCCGTCCGGCTGTCCGTCCGTGATAGGTTTTCGTTACCGCGATAACTTGAAAACGGCTGAAGGGATCTTAGTCAAACTTGGTGGAGTTATGTATAATGAGGTAAAGATGAACTGATTCGATTTTGGCTTCACGAGGTCAAAGGTCAGAGGTCATGTCAGGTAAAATGTGATAACTTGAGAACAGCTGCATGGATTTAAATCAAACTTGGTACAAGTATTATAATGACGTAATAATGTGGACGGAGGCATAATCGGTCGACGTCGTGACATCCAAGAGTGTAGTTCTACTTTGCCTTGGTCCCTGTGGGTGGCCACGACCCTTTGAGTACGTAAGACTAGAAAATTGTGGAAAAAGGAACTCGCAGAACAACCTGATAGAGCATACGTGGTGGAGAAACTGAAAGAGTCCAAATAATTCACGTTTTTCTTTATAAACTCTCATTACATTGTGAGAAATAACGAACTTATAGAAGTAACTTTTGACAAAGCAAATACTGTACTAGGCCTTGTTGGAAAGAACAAAATAACACAAAGCAACTGTACTCTTTACAAGCGATTGATCATTAAAATATTACGTTTTCGATAACCCATGCTGGTAAGAGGTAATACTCAAACGTGATGATTTACCATCTTTTCAAATGGAATCTCACATTCTGGAATCAAGACACCACAAACGCCACACGTGCTAGATTGGTACCGCTTAACATTTTTCGATGCTAGTCCTTTGTCTTCCTGTGCTGTATTATCTACGAGCTTCCTTATATATTTGTTCAGCCTCATCATCTCTAGCTTGCAGTGTTAGCACTTTAGGAATCATTCAGTGTGCAAGATAACCCTTCCCCACGTGATGACATCCCGCACAGGTAGTTGAAGACTGGAACAGTATTCCCCACGTGAGGAAATGGAAGGACAAGATCAAATCTTGGATCACTCCATGAAGAACAAGAGAAACAGTCCCATGGCGAGTATGGCTGTCAGCAGTGCGGCCAGGTGTCCTGCAGCGTACATGGCCGCAACCGATTAAAAATGGACAGAGCCAGATGGATCAAAAAGTGTGAAATAGAGTGAAGAGGGGGCTACCTTACCTCGGTTCCTAACAAGTCGCCTGTATGTGCTCAACTTCGGTGGCGGAAAATTGGATCTGGGAAGACAACTGGGCTCAGTGCATTTATCTTCTTGCTCCATGTCTGCCAAAACTACAATACACAAGGACAGATGATTATCAGCTTGATAGACAATCCTGAGTCTTACCTTCTCATGAAACACAGCACAACGCTACAAATACTACTGCAGTCAAATACTATACAGTATGTCAAGGTACTCCTGTACTTTCCCCATTATCGTGGGTTTCCTCTACTTTTAACACACCTAACCTTAATCCGAGTATACATCTAAATTAGAAGGTAAAATTCACGAGGAACGGTCAAAAGGTTAAAAAAAACAGGCATCTTTGCAGATCTTTTATAGGTGTTTGTTTATTCCTTGTCTCAATGAATCATTTCCAAGTATTTTTTTTTCTAAACGAGGCCTCAAACAAATAATTTATCCGTGATTCATCATTAACATATCTGGTGCCAAAAGGTCCGACTAGAACAGTCATTTGGAGTGAGTTCAGGACTATTATTGGCCATTTCCTTCGGGAACCACAACCACATGGTCTCTATAAATGCAATTCTCATCGCTTTGACTCAAACGTGAAGCCCGGCCAGCCGGTTGGTGGAAAAAAACTCAGGGCCAAACTTCCCCCTCGGCCGACACCACAAGATGGGATCAATTGTAGCCAATGAAGTACAGACTTGGCATTTAATATGGAATTTTTTTTTTTTCTTGACTTGGGATTAGTTTCTTAACTCAGTCTATCAATCTGGTGAGTTTCTTTTACGCTTCGGTGATTTCTTTGTTAAAAGAACCATGTCACTGATTGTCTGTCGCAGCAAGAAGTCAACAACAGGATTATATCACAGGTGGCGTGGCAAAATGTACGAACAGGTGCATTTGACGATTGGCTTCACAATTGGGTATACAAGGGTTGTTGCGTTCTGTATTAGTGGAAAACAACTGTTGCACGTCTACAAATGTTATTGCCGCTTCCTCTGGAGAAGGTCCGTCAACTCGACAATGCTGTTTGTCATGGAGTGGTGGCTTTACGAAATTCCAGCATGAAACAGCGTGCAATTGGTCGGCAGTATGGCATCACTCAAGGTCAGGTGTCAAAGATCCTGAAACTAAATGCTCAGAGGGGTGTCCCTACTCCAATACCGAGGCCAGGACGTCCCCGCAGAACCACAAGGAGGGATGATCGCCAGCTGCACCGGTTAGTCCGCAATGGCCGTACCAAGTCAGCTAATCGGCTTAGGGCTGAGAGGCAGCAACTGACAAATGTGCCTGTATCCATGAGGTTAGTCAACCAACGACTGGTTCAAGCAGGCTATCGTGTCAGGCATCCCCTGAGAAAGCCACGCCTGACCAGACAACACCGCCAGCGCCGATTGCAGTGGGCCAGAGAGCACCGTCAATGGCAGCCAGGACACTGGAATCACGTGATCTTCAGTGACGAGTTTAGATTTCTGGTCTATCGTCAAGATGGCCGCGTCCGAGTGTGCAGACAAGTGCATGAAGCCCACAACGAAGATTGTATAGTGCCAAGAGTCCAAGCTGGAGGTGGTGGGGTGACCATTTGGGCTGCTTTTCATGCAGGGGGCAAAACTGACCTGGTTGTACTGAATGGAAACCTGAACCAGTTCAAGTACAGGGCCATTCTGGAAGAAACATTGCTTCCATTTGCTCGTGCAGCCTTTCGAGGAAACGTTGTCTTCCAAGATGACAATGCACGGCCTCATCATGCTCGCATGATCCAACACTTTCTTGCTGACCGTGGTGTGGAGCATATGGAGTGGCCTGCCATGTCCCCGGATATGAATCCGATAGAGAACTTGTGGGCAGAATTAACGCGTCAAATCGACAACTTGGACCAGCAGCCGACCTCTGTGCGTGAATTGCAGCAGGCTATTGTCACTGCATGGCAAGCAATTCCTGTCCAAACCTTGGCAAATCTCGTGTACAGCATGCCTCGACGTGTACGTGCTCTCCTGAATGCTCGTGGGGGTTACAAGAAGTACTGAACTGTAATTTTACTGTCCGTAATCCCAGTCGTAATTTAACTTTTGTTTTTGTTAAAAATAAATTTGGCTAATGTGCAAAATAAAGAGATACTTCTGGAAAACGCACAGAAGTTTAACACAGTACTGTCCGTGAATTGAGTTCGATATCAGTTTACATCACTTTCAAGGATCAATTTATTTGCTTCGAAATGTCAAATGTGTTTTTTGTTTCTTTTAAAGGTCACATTAACAAAATCTAGAATAATTTCAACATAATTCCAATTAACTTTTGGTTCTAAGTCATGTTGAAAAGTAAGTTCACCCCCACAAAAAAAATATTCCATATTAAATGCCAAGTCTGTATTACTGGTAGTAGTAATAGTAGTCTCAAAGCTTTGAGATCGACATATAATGCATGTAAAACAGAGTAGGAGTACAGCAAGAGGAGTAAATAAGAAGAGGTGAATATGGTTGGAAGACAAAAATAAGGTTGAGAAGAGAGCGCATAGGAGTCAGATACAAAACGCAAAGCCATCAGCATCCACTTTGTGCTCAAACAAAACTTGACGAAAACAACAGCTATTGAAAAAAAAAATATATATATATATATACACACACACACACACACACACACACACACACAGACTTGCACGAGCAATAGCACGCTCTTTCATGCCGTAATTTCGTAAAGCCACCACTCCATGACAAACAGCATTGTCGAGTTGACGGACCATCTCCAGAGGAAGCGGCAATAACTTTTGGAGACGTGCAGCAGTTGTTTTCCACTAATTGTCAGGTTCACTATGTTAACAAATATAATTTCTTTCAAAATTTTGGGATTAGCAAACCTGTACATTTTTGGAATATTCAGAGCATGGAGAATCTGAAAATCAATGTTGGCATTTGCACAGACACCTGCATGGCCGCCATTTTGGATTTTGAAAATGGCTGCCATAAAATACATATTTTGCATGATCTCGGCTTCTAGTCAACCTAGAGACTTAATTAAATATGCTAATCCTATGTTTTCTGGGTCAAGGAATCCAATAAAGGCCTCAAAATAGTGCTCAGGATTATAGAAAAGCAACAAACAAAGGTAATTGAAAACCATTGTCTTTATATTTGTGATATAACTGTATTACATAATACATGATATTGCAAGTCCTTTGAAGTTATAGGTTGTTATAGGAAGTTATAGGTAGCATCAGATTGAACTTTAAGTCCTATACACAGGATCTACGAGGTCTATACCGTTCAGGAATATGCTTTTACAGATCTTCATCACTGTCCTGAGTGTCATTTTCGCAAAGGTAAACATTAATTTTTGGATTCCTCATGCTCTGAATATTCCAAAAATGTATAGTTTTGCTAATCTTCCAAAATTTTGAACGAAACAACATAGTGAACCTGACTATAATACAGAACGCAACAACCCTTGTATACCCGACTGTGAAGCCAATCGTCAAATGCACCTGTCCGTACATTTTGCCACGCCACCTGTGATATAATCCTGTTGTTGACTTCTTGCTGCGATAGACAATCGGTGACATGGTTCTTTTAACAAATAAATCACCAAAGTGTAAAAGAAACTCACCAGATTGATATACTGAGTTAAGAAAGTAAACCCAAGTCAAGAAAAAAAAAAAATTCCATATTAAATGCCGTCTATATATATATATATACTACATGACCAAAAGTATGTGGACACCCAAGCATTGAACATCTCATTCCAAAACCATGGGCATTAATATGGAGTTGGTCCCCTCTTTGTTGCTATAACAGCCTCCACTCTTCTGAAAAGGCTTTCCACTAGATGTTGGAACATTGCTGTGGGGATTTGCTTCCATTCAGCCACAAGATCATTAGTGAGGTCGGGCACTGATGTTGCGCGATTAGGCCTGGCTTGCAGTCGGCGTTTCAATTCATCCCAAAGGTGTTAGATGGGGTTGAGGTCAGGGTTCTGTGCAGGCCAGTCAAGTTCTCCCACACCGATCTTGACAAACCATTTCTGTATGGACCTCACTTTGTGCACGGGGGCATTGTCATACTGAAAAAGGAAAGGGCCTTCCCCAAACTGTTGCCACAAAGTGGGAGGCACACAATCGTCTGGAATGTCATTGTATGCTGTGGCGTTAAGATTTCCGATTTCCCTTCAATGGAACGAAGGGGCCCAGCCTGAACCATGAAAAACAGCCCCAGACCATTATTCCTCCTCCACCAAACTTTACAGTTGGCACGATGCATACGGGCAGGTAGCGTTCTCCTGGCATCCGCCAAACCCAGATTCGTCCGTCGGACTGCCAGATGTTGAAGCGTGATTCATCACTCCAGAGAACGTGTTTCCACTGCTCCAGAGTCCAATGGCGGCAAGCTTTACACCACTCCAGCCGACGCTTGGCATTGCGTATGGTTATCTTAGGCTTCTGTACGGCTGCTCGGCCATGGAAACCCATTTGATGAAGCTCCTGACGAACAGTTGTTGTGCTGACGTTGCTTCCAGAGGCAGTTTGGAACTTGGTCGTGGGTGTTGCATCCGATGACAGACGATTTTTACGCGCTATGTGCTTCAGCACTCGGCCGTCCCGTTCGGTGAGCTTGTGTGGCCTACCACTTCGCGGCTGAGCTGTTGTTGCTCCGAGACGTTTCCACTTCACAATAACAGCACTTACAGTTGACCGGGGCAGCTCTACCAGGGCATAAATTTGATGAACTGACTTGTTGGAAAGGTGGCATCCTATGATGGTGCCACGTTGAAAGTCACTGAGCTCTTCAGTACAGCCCATTTTACTGCCAATGTTTGTCTATGGAGATTGCATGGCTGTGTGCTTGATGATATACACCTATCAGTAATAGGTGTGGCTGAAACAGCCGAATCCACCAATTAGAAGGGGTGTCCGCATACTTTTGGTCATGTAGTGTGTGTATATATATATACACACATATACATAATTTCAAAACACACCTGGTCACAAGTGTGCCTGTATGACCGGGTCCTCAGTCGAGGTCCTCAGCATCATCCCGTTTCGGCCCTTCAAGCTCGATACGGTCAACTAAGGTGGGCCAGCAGGGGAACATACACCTCCACATGCAGCAGCTACAACTGGATGCGTACATACCCCACCCCCATCCAGTGAGAATACAGACTACAACAACAAAACCGCCTCCACTCCCAGAATCCACAGCCCCTCATCCACTTACTCACACACCAAAAAGAAAGCCAACAGACCAACTACCCTTACAACAAGCACCACTCAAACAAAAGCACATTCATGCAAAACCATACCCACTCCTGCAAAAAAAAAAAAAAAAAACACACACACACACACACACACACACACACACACACACACACACACACACACACACACACACACACACACACACACACACACACACACACACACACACACACACACACACACACACACACACACACACACACACACACACACACACACACACACACACACACACACACACACACACACACACACACACACACACACACACACACACACACACACACACACACACCTCCATTTCTCTTCCGTGCTCAATCACTACCCCTTTCGGCTGAAATGAACCACAACCTCAACCTTCGACGTGCCTTCATAATCTTCCTCCATATCCAAAGTGAGTCTTTCAAGGCAACCTCCTTCTTTCTGTCCCACACACGCCAAGCCGAGCAAGAAATGCAGAAAAGGAATTGCCAATATACCCTCTACACCCCACCTCAAATGGTTGACAAGAAACTCGCCAACCCTTCTCCCGACACTCTGCCTCCAACTCACTGTACTTTCCTCTCTTCCTCTCATGCACCTTCTCTCATGCATGTTCTCTTCCCAAGGTACAGACAATTCCCCGAAGATGACCTGTTTTGTTGCACCTGACCAGATGACAATGTCAGGCCACAACCTTGTCACATAGAACTCCTCTGGTAATACCAATTGTGGCTTTAGGTCTGCCACCACATGTGAATCACAAGCATCTGACAAACAGCCCTCTTGCTTTCCTCCTCCTCTTCTTTCCACCTTTTACCACTTAGCCCTCTTTGACAAACAACACCTCTCCCCCATTGGTCTCCTTCTCCACTCTTCTCTCTCTCTCGATCTCAGCACTTCTTCTTGCACCATCTGCACCACCACCGCCAGCACCTGATCATGCCGCCACTTGTATCTTCCTGCTGCTAATGCTACTGAACATGCACTCAGTACATGCTGCACCGTTCCCAAACCTCCACACAAAGACCATCTCTCCTCCTGCAACAACCCCCACAATCTCAAGTTTACTGGTGATGGAAGCCCACCATACGTTGCCACAACAGGAAATTCAACAATATTGGCTCTATCCTCCAAATCTCTTGCCACTTCAATGTCCTCACCCGCACACCTTCCCACTGAGTCCAAGCACCTTACTGTGCCTGTCCGACTGCTTTCACATATCTCCCCTCCTCCTCCTCCTTTCTTCTCACCTCCCTCTCAACCATCTTCCTCCTCTCTTTCACACATGTCTTTCCCCATCGCTCATGCTTCATCCACCCCAAGCCATGCTTCCCATGCTGTACCATCCCCACGACCTCCTCCTGTTGCAACCGCTCCTCCATCTCATCCACCTCTGTTCTTGCATTCCACTTCCGACCTCCCTTCTTCTCTGGGAGAGCATTCTTTACCACTGCATCACTTTTTTTTTCTTTTTTTTTTGTATACTGAATCGAGGCTCGTGATTGAATCCCGCAACATCATGAACTCCCACACCCTCACCACCTTAAACTCCTCGGTTAATGATGTCAAGGGAAACTGAAGTTTTCCACCCTGACCATGAAAGGCAATGTTCGTCAAACAGCGTGGCACTCCCAACCACCTCCTCACAAACCCGCTCACCACAACCTCCATCCTCTCCACATGCCCAATCGCAATATCATACATCATCAATGGGCACAATATTCGTGGCATCACTCCAAACTTCAAACACCATACCTTCAACTTACCTGGCAAACCACATCCATCAATCCTCTTCAAACCTCTCAAAAGCTTGTTTCTGACCTCCTCCACCCTTCCGACATCATTCAACTCCACTGTATACCATCTTCCCAAGCTCTTCACAGGGGCCGCCGTCAATGATGGAACCACCTCCCCTACCAGCTCAAACCACAGTCTCACCACCACACTCCTCGACTGTCTTCCTTTAAAGCCGATTCTTGCCCACTGCATCTGCAGGTGACCTTCCAACTCTTCCTTTGGTACCTTCAGTACGCCAGATCGAGACTGCTCTAACAGATCCTTCATAAACCGAAAAGGATTCTCAAAGAACCTCTTTCTCTTCCTCTGCCTCTCCTTTCTTCGCCTCTTCATCCTTTCCACTCTCTTCAACTTCACCAACCTCATCCTCACGTGCTTCGTCAACACCTCAAGCCCATTCCTCTTCCCTTCCACTGCCCTCTTCCATTCAAGCTCCTCAACTCCATTCTCAACTCATGGATCTCCCTCTGACACCTGCTCAAACGTGCCTCCTTCTCACCCCTCTCGACACACTCTTTCACTCCAAATGGGACACACGCATACTCAAACACAATCTCATTCATATTTCTCAATCTATCTTCCACCCTTCCTTTCAACCTCTGAAGTGCCCCACACACCACTCCATCCATTCTCTCCCATACTCCCTTTTCTCCCATAGCTGGCCATTTCACTCTCCTCCTCACATCCTCTCCCTGCTGAAGTAAAACCCCAGGACATACAACACTGTGGCTTGCTCCCTGGCTGTTTCTCCCAGTCGTCTTGCGTGTCCCCTTTTCAAAGGCACTGCGTTGCTGCACCTCCTCCTCGCCCACCTTACACACACAACCCATCTGGATCTGATGGATATGCAACCCTCTCACCAACTCAAATTCACGTCCACACCCACACTTCTCTCGAACCTGCCATGCCTCCTCACGCACACCATCACACCATAGACCAATATCTGTCACACGATCACTCCCACACACTTTCCGGGCCTGATGGATCCTCAACCCTCTGATGGATCCGAACTTACGTCCACACTGGCACCTTACCAGACTTGCATCCACAATCCGTTCTCGCTTGTCAAAATCAGTATGGGGGTCTTTATCCGTTTTACCTGTCCATTTGGGCCCATCTTTCGCCCCACCTCTCGGAGAGCCCTTGGGGTGTTCTCCATTTTTTTTTAACCTAAAAATACCATTTTGAAGGAATACATCTGTGATGATCTGGTGCACGAGAGGATCATCAGAGTGAGATATATATATATATATATAAGTATATATATAAGTATATATATATATATATATATATATATATATATATATTTATATATATATATATATATATATATATACAGACTTGGCATTTAATATGGAATTTTTTTTTTCTTGACTTGGGTTTACTTTCTTAACTCAGTATATCAATCTGGTGAGTTTCTTTTACACTTTGGTGATTTATTTGTTAAAAGAACCATGTCACTGATTGTCTGTCGCAGCAAGAAGTCAACAACAGGATTATATCACAGGTGGCGTGACAAAATGTACGGACAGGTGCATTTGATGATTGGCTTCACAGTCGGGTATACAAGAGTTGTTGCGTTCCGTATTAGTGGAAAACAACTGCTGCACGTCTCCAAAAGTTATTGACGCTTCCTCTGGAGATGGTCCGTCAACTCGACAATGCTGTTTGTCATGGAGTGGTGGCTTTACGAAATTACGGCATGAAACAGCGTGCTATTGCTCGGCAGTATGGCATCACTCAAGGTCACGTGTCAAAGATCCTGAAAGGAAATGCTCAGAGGGGTGTCCCTACTCGAATACCGAGGCCTGGACGTCCCTGCAGAACCACAAGGAGGGATGATCGCCAGCTGCACCGGTTAGTCCGCAATGGCCATACCAAGTCAGCTAATCGGCTTAGGGCTGAGTGGCAGCAACTGACAAATGTGCCTGTATCCAGAAGGCTAGTCAACCAACGACTGGTTCAAGCAGGCTATCATGCCAGGCGTCCCCTGAGAAAGAAACGCCTGACCAGACAACACCGCCAGCGCTGATTGCAGTGGGCCAGAGAGCACCGTCAATGGCAGCCAGGACACTGGAATCACGTGATCTTCAGTGACGAGTCTAGATTTCTGGTCTATCGTCAAGATGGCCACGTCCGAGTGTGCAGACAAGTGCATGCAGCCTACAACAAAGATTCTATAGTGCCAAGAGTCCAAGCTGGAGGTGGTGGGGTGACCGTTTGGGCTGCTTTTCATGCAGGGGGCAAAACTGACCTGGTTGTTCTGAATGGAAACCTGAACCAGTTCAAGTACAAGGCCATTCTGGAAGAAACATTGCTTCCATTTGCTCGTGCAGCCTTTCGAGGAAACTTTGTCTTCCATGATGACAATGCACGGCCTCATCTTGCTCGCATGATCCAACACTTTCTTGCTGACCGTGGTGTAGAGCATATGGAGTGGCCTGCCATGTCCCCGGATATGAATCCGATAGAGAACTTGTGGGCAGAATTAACGCGTCAAATCGACCACTTGGACCAGCAGCTGACATCTGTGTGTGAATTGCAGCAGGCTATTGTCACTGCATGGCAAGCAATTCCTGTCCAAACCTTGGCAAATCTCGTGAACAGCATGCCTCAATGTGTACGTGCTCTCCTGAATGCTCGTGGGGGTTACACGAAGTACTGAACTGTAATTTTACTGTCCGTAATCCCAGTCGTAATTTAACTTTTGTTTTTGTTAGAAAAAACAATTTGGCTAATGTGCAAAATAAAGAGATACTTCTGGAAAACGTACAGAAGTTTAACACAGTACTGTCCATGAATTGAGTTCGATATCAGTTTACATAACTTTCAAGGATCAATTTATTTGTTTCGAAATGTCAAATGTGGTTTTTGTTTCTTTTAAAGGTCACATTAACAAAGTCTAGAATAATTTCAACATAATTCTAATGAACTTTTGGTTCTAAGACATCTTGAAAAGTAAGTTCACCCCCACAAAAAAAATATTCCATATTAAATGCTATATATATATATATATATATATATATATAAAATTAGTCAGTGTTAGCTTCATATTTTCAAAATAAAGGTTTGTTGAAATTTTTATGACAAAAGCTTAGATGGTGAAAAGGTTATGGCCAGGACACTCACACACACAGACACACATGCACACGCGCAAGACTGCGAAACCTCATTTCCGGCTTTGCTGGCTGGCTAACAAGGAAGCAAAGCAGATGTGTGGGTGGAAAAATTCTGCCATCTTGCATTTATAAACAGATGGCCCTCATATTATTACAAGGAATGTACTCGTGGTAAAGAAAACAACAGACGAAAACAAAGCTGACAAGTGATTAAAGGACACATGATGTGTTGTCAAATCAAACGGTTTGGCACTTATTGAGCAGAGTCCTGTGGCTCTCATGCTGACCAGCGAGGGTCTCTGTAGAGACATCCAGCTGTTCTTCAGATACAGGGTGATCTAGCAGTTCTTTCACACGGCTCGTTACATCGGCAAGGCTCTCATCACCAAACAGGTAATCGCAGAACTCCACGTGAGGTGTCGGCACAAAAACACGGCGGGGCATCACGAGGCCTTGCTCTGCGAGCACAACAGTGGAAAAAGACCGAAATGGAGCATTAATTTCATCTCGTCTGTATGTGCTCAATGTTGATGGCAGGAAAGTGGATTGGAAAAGAGAACCAATTTCAGAACAAAATCATTCTAAACTCATCTGGGACACCAAGTTAAAGTTCTCATTAAATCTCGTAAAAAATATTTTTTAATGATCGTACTCGTTTCTGAGGATCATTACCTCATTGGTGTCCATAAACTTATTCTTCTTCTTTCGTATGTAGCAACGGGCTGTGGGTAGCATCATTGGCTGAGGGCGTGGTTGTGCCGCTGATGCAATGCACTCTGTAGGTTTTTGGCAGGAATTTGTTCATGGCAATACCTCACTTACTCTTTGCAAAGGACACCGTGGAGTCTTTAACATCCACCAACTAATGCCGACAGATGGGACACCCAGTTTAACATCCATCCAAGGATGGCACACATACTGATGAATCACTCTACATATGAAACCCAGATGACAGTTTATAGTTGGGTCAGAATTAGAACCCAGATCGGCCAATGGAGAGGCATCCTACCAGCCCTATCAATAAACTGAAAGCAGTCAAATAGTATGCTGAGATAATCACGTTGAGTTAGTTTTAAAATTTTTGGAGCACACGTGATAATCCAATAAGATATAAAACCGAAATGCACTTTGGTTTCCGTCTTTATTGATTTTTTTTTAATTTAATTTGATTTTTTTTAAAGTGCAAGCAGCGAGCACCAGGTGAATAAACTACAGACCTATGAGAGTGCCCGATTTTGTAGTTATCCTACCGAGAGATACATCACGTCTCCCTGATTCGTCGATCAGCAAATCCTCCATTAAAAGCTGGCACCTCGTCCAAAGGCTGCTCACAATGTCACGTTTCAGAGCCTATGGAGGTAAAAGTAAAACCCTCATTTTCAGCAAAGCTCAGCATCTCTCAAACATGATGGTGCTGAGACCATCGCCTCACCAATCAAGCAAAAAATTTGAATACATCTTAAATCTACAGCCAATGATGGAGAAGAAAAACAACAAGAGGTACAATTGCTTTGCAATACCTGTCCTCTACTGGTCCAATGAATGTTCTTGTTCCAAGCACTCAGCGATTGGGGGCCATATACAGTAGGACAAATGGTTTTAGGTATGCACAGCCACAGAATAAGTTGCAGTTTCTGTAACTTATCATAATAAAGCCAGGAACCAAATTTCAGTTTAATATGTTTAAGGGTATAGGGAAAAAGTTTGGAAAAATGACCCATGTATAATATGTGATATTTTCTAAGTCCAAAAAGGGCATAATTCCATGAAATATTGGCGGAATGCCCAGAAACTCAAACATGTTCTGTAAGTTATCAGAATGAAATGTTAAAGGATATGGGAAAAAAATCTGGAAAACCACAGGTGGGACAGACAGATGGAAGGACAGATGGAGAGCAAACCTATAATATGTGATATAATATGTGACCCTCCGGTGAAACTGGTAGTTGACCAATATCAAGCATCTATTCCCAGCAATCCTTTAGCTCGACATTTACTGCAATCACCAAGCACTCGTTGAAAGAGTGCGGCGATAATGACCATCAGCGACGACTTCGCTAACCATAATGGTTGAGAGGGGGAGAGGCACATTGTTGCTGGTTTAGTGAGTACCTTAAGTGCTTCGCCCACACAAGGCTTATGGCAATGCACGAAGGCCCGGCAGTGCAGGGAGCCGGTAAGAGTGAGAGCTCCGTCGTACCATGGCACTGCCTTTTGGCCATCTGCCACTTGTTCCCTTCTCTGAAAAGAAAACGTGGAGAGGGACAGAGGAAGCGGGACATGAGAACGTCGAGAGATTATTCGATTTCAACTGCCACCATTACCAGTCGACTAGTCAAATTTCACAAATTTAAATGTTTACAGATTCTTTTATTTTATACCATCAAGTTTAACGCATCTCAAAAAGAAAAAAATGACGTTCGTATGTAAGCCATCATTCATTATTATCTGTGTGCCAAGTTTGAACAAGGTCGGTAAATGTATGTCCGATAAATGGTTGGGGACTTGTTCAATGTCACGTTTTTTACAAGTAAAATGGTTGCCAGTCAGTCATCTTTGAAAGCATCGTGAAACAAAATAATGTGCATATTGTTGCGGATATGAGATTGGCATCCATCCATATCCGCTTGTAAATATTCCCCTATTTCCTCAGTACTTCCCAACTATCCCCAATTCCCCATTCCCTAGTCCCATTTTCTGTAAACAACACTCTGTAGACCCGACCTTCCCCTATTTCCCCCATTAAATGTCGCATCCAGGTCCACCGCATCTCACGTA
The DNA here is from genome assembly GCF_964187855.1 of Myxine glutinosa. Classification (NCBI taxonomy): domain Eukaryota; kingdom Metazoa; phylum Chordata; class Myxini; order Myxiniformes; family Myxinidae; genus Myxine; species Myxine glutinosa. Next base: position 103,456,077 of record NC_136268.1, on the reverse strand, counting down.
GACAACTATAGGACATCTTGCTAGTTATTCTTAATCTATGTCAGTTAAGGACGCGTTTCCATTAATTCTGACTCTTCGTTGCACCAGAATGTGATTGTATGGCACCGTTAGGAAAGTTTAGGACCTCCCAATACCTCCCCGCAGCTCTTCCTCACGGTTCAGCAACAACAACAACAACAGCAACAACAACGGCGGCGGCGCGGGGAGTGCGCGTCCTCACTCCGGCTTGGTTAGCCGCCATCGAACATGTGCTCCGACGGGGTTACCACGTAGGGGCTCGCTGTCAGCTCCTCGTCAAGGGCGGAGCCCGGTAACCCCCCGCACCCAATAGAAGCGGCGGACCGATTCCATCTGGGGCGGAGCCAACGAGCCGAGGGCGTGTCACTCCCCGCTGAGCATGCGCAGGAAGAGGGAGGTGACGTCAGATGCACCCTCAGCAGAGAGAGAAGACGCCACCTCCGAGCGCGGCAATACCTCCCCGCATCTCTGGACTGGACCGAGCTGTATCCTGTCCCTGAGCCAAGGTGCACCTTGTGCTATCGACTGCCTGTCCTTCCCTGCCATCAATCCCTGTGTAAGTCAGTCTTGTTCCGTTTGTCTGTGGTCTGTCGGGGATAAGATAAGACTGTGTCTAAGTGCCCATCTTTTCTGTGCTTTACCTCTTACCTTGTAATCTACCCCTTTTCTGCATCACCAATTATATCCTCCTCCGGAGGTCTTGAGAACTGTACCCCTTGTGTCGTTTCATTTATCCCAGCCGTTGTGTCCTTTCCTTCATTGATTTAGCATAGCGCGACCAGGTCAACGTCGGGTGGAATCGGGTGAGTTGGGGAAGAATCGGGGGAATTGTTAGGTCGCGGAAATACCACCGCTCGGTAAATAACATCAAATCCGCGATCCGTAACAACTGGTGTCGAGGAGTGAGATCGGACCCGAAGCGCGCTTAACGCGCTCAAAATTACAAGTGACCGAAATTTGTTTTGTTTTAAAATAAAAACCCGAATTTTGAAAGTCGCGCTATGGCGGATCAAGACGGCTGGGTTCCGGTAGAGGAGAATGAGGCAGGGTCGATCCAGGACCAAATTGAGGGACAAGAGGAGAGCGAAGCAGTGAGGGCGGCAGGTTCGCAAAATGGCGCCTCGCACATGGCTGCGGCGGCCGCACCCGCTGCACAAGTGGGAGGGATGGCCCAAATGCAGGCCCTCATGGAGCAATTCATGGTGCAAATGCAGGTGTCCCTCAAACTGCAGAGTGAGCAATTGGGGGTAATGGGGAACCGGATGGATGCTCAGGGTGAGCGATTGGAGGGCCAAATGGGGGTAATGAGGGACGAAGCGAGGGGTACCGGTGAGGGGTTAGAACAAAGGATGGGGGCCCAGATCGGAGGTTTAGGGAGTAGAATAGAGGGATTAGACAATAGATTAGGGGAAATACAGGAGGGGTTAATGGGGGTAGAAAACAGAATGGCCGCTCAAGAGAATCAAATGGAAGGGATGCAAAAGGGGTTAGAGGGGTTAGAAAACAGTATGGAAGGCAAATTGAGGGACATGAGGGACCAAGCGGAAAGGGAAGTTAAACAAATGGGGCAGCAGATAGAGGGGGTCAGAATTGGGGTAGAAACTAAATTGGATGCTCACAGGGAGGAAATGGAGCAGATGAGGGTGGCATCTGGGCAGGAGATGCAAGTGATGGGAGAAGAGATCAGAAGAGGGGTGAGTGAGGAGGTCGGAGGAGTGCGCGAGGAGGTGAGGCACTGTAAGGAGCGCATGGAGAAGGAGGTGAGAAAGGGGACTGTAAAATTGCAAGGTGGTATAGAGGAGTTGACGCTGGGAGTAGAACAACTGACAGTGGGACAAAAGGAGTTGGGGGCCCAGGTAAAGAAGAACACAGCGGTAATAGAGGGTTTAAAATCGACACAGAAGGAGATGAAAAAGGACGTAGGGGTAATTAAAAAAGAGTGTCAGACGGTACATGAGGACCTGACGAGGAAAATGAACAAGGTGGTAGAGGTGATGGAGGTTAAAGAGCGGGAGGTGCGGGAGCACATAGAAAAAAATAAGGTGGAGTTAGAGGAAGAACTTAAGGGGGCGCACGAGGAGATGAAGCAGAAATTAGAAGAAGTGGAAGAAGGGGTGAGCGAAATTAAGAAGCGACGGAGAGAGGATAAGAAAGAGATAAAGGAGGAAGTAAAAGAATTGGTCCAAAGTCTGTGTTCGGATCGTGATGATGTGCTCATTAACCGGATGAGGGATTCGCAGGTGATGGAGGAGAAGCGAAGAGAAAGAGGACCCGGTGTAAGTGGTGACCAATATGGTCGTGCGTATGATGCGCCAGGTGATTTAATAAGCTTGGGGGTCGAGATAGCCCCGGATGTTCGTGAGAGGCCAAGAGTGAGGTGTATGGCTGGTCCGGAGGGTATGGAACGAGGGTGCGAGCGAGAGGGTCCGGTGATGGGAGAGGTGCGAGGTGTGGGTGAGCAAGGTTGTGGTGGTATGGAATGGGTAGCGGGTTGCGGAAGTGTGACCCATGCATCGACACCAACAGGGGTAGTTTTTAGAGGGACAGGGGAGGCACGAGAGCCCCTTGGGGGTAATGTACTGTGGGGGCCCGGCCGGTTCGGCCCCGCGCTGACCCCGCAAGGGGCGACGCACGGGGTCCGGCAGGCGGGCAACGACTCGTATACGAGGTGGTCCCACAAGGTCCCACTCGCGCCGTATGACGGTGGGTAAGGGTGGCATCCCTGCCACCCTTCCCATGAATGGGGGCAAATGCGCAATAGTTTATGGGGTGTATGGCAGTGAGAACTAGCCCGGGTGGGTTAGGATATCGTGTGTAGGGCCCTAGAAGATGACAGTAGGTAACGTTAAGGTTTAGATAGTGACTGATACCTGTAGTGGTGACGCAGGTAGTTTAGTGTGGATGATAATGACGAGGGAGCGCAATAGTTTAAAGGGACGACTGGGAAGCGCAAGTTTCAGAGGGGAGTAGTTAGATGAGATGATGCTGTGTGAGAACTGGACAGGTGTGTGGAGCAGTGTGTGAGTAGTGAGTGTTGTGGATCAGCGCGAATGCGCTTGGGGGAGAGAAGGGTGCAGGCGGCACCAAGTATGAGAGCACAGGTGTGCAAGTACAGGTGTGTGGAATACATGGAGTAAGTGGTACGGAGTGGTGTGCATGGTGCGAAGGTGTGGATGGGGGAAGAGTGGACCCCTTTTCACGAGTACCCGGGGAGGGTAGTTTAAAGAATAGGTAGAGGGTATAGGTAAATTGTGGTTGGATATTGGCATTTGTGGTGCGGTTGCAGAATGGTACTGTGGATGGGTGCATTAGTGTTGTGGAAATGGCTGGGCATGTAGCCTGTTAGTGTGTGTAGTTGGTTTGGGCACTCCACCACTGTGAGGATGTCGGCCAGGTGAGGCCGCAGGTGGGCTCTGGGAGCCGTTAGTGTCAGTGGGTGCCTGAGGATCCCGGGTGTGGATCGGGCAGCCCGTGCCAGAGAGGGCACTGAGAGGGTGAGAGTGCGCGAGGGCCTTCCCCAGTTAGTTAGGTTAGGGTGAGGAGCAGGTAAGCTCGGGTGGCAACTACAGTGGTGGAGGTGTGCAGGTGGGTAGACCTGCTGGGAGAGCTACACATCACAGCCCAGAAATTGTGCGAGGGCACCGGGAGATGAATCGGGGGGAGAGAGACCCCAAATTGAGAAGCACCACAGTTTGGTCAATGGGAATTGGTTTTTAGAACCCATAGTGTAAGTTGGCCAATGGATTGGCAGGGAAAGATCCCGGGTAATGTAAAGTTGTTAAAGTCATTTAGGAAATAGTTAGGATTGATGAACCTGTCGCCCCATAGGCAGCCACTTACCTGTGGTGATGATGACTCCACACCTGTGTTCCTTTGTTCTGTGTTGCAGGAAGGGAGAATTGCTGTGTGGATTTGTGAGACGCATCACGACGTGGATGAGACATTGGGGTGATTCCATCTCTCCCTCCTTAGGAGGGACTGATGATGAATTGGTGATGGCAAATTTGGATGTTGAGTTGGAGATGGCAAATTTTGATGAGAGTTGGAAATGGCAAATTTGATTGGTTAGGAGGGAGAGAAGACGAATTTGGTTTATGGGAGGAACGGGGAAGACAGTAGGGACGTTGTTGATGTGTAAAGTAGATGTTTATGGGTAGTGTTGTGTTTTGTGAATACAGTAAGGGGTAAGGGAGGGGCAATGTAGGTTACCTGGTGAGGGGGGGGTGGCGTACGGTAGGAACGTACCTGTCTCACCTGGTTCCCATGTGCCCCTAGTGTGCATTACCTAATGTTGCGTGCACTTTTGCGCCCTTACCACCTTACTCACTTGTTTTCTTTTGTCTCCCACCTCCGAGGATCTGGCTTTGGGGCAGAGAGAGAGGAGAGAGAGGTGCTGGCTCCGCAGTTGTGGGCCTGTACTTTCGCTGCTTGCTGCCTGGATCGATACACCATATGGACCGCAATTTTTGTGGCCGCCCACCATGGACCGCAGTTCTTTTGCGGGCAAGCACCACCCGTGGATGGACCTCTGGGTCAACGTGGCACCTATGCCATACAGGTGAACCACTTATAGTTGGCCCCCCTGACGGCCACAATTTAGAAATGGACGCGGTTGGCGCCTTTCTTTATTTCTAAGGAAGCCAGAAGGCCAAGTGCTCCATGAAGGCAAGACCAGCGGCAGAACATCGGCCGGCTGCGACACCACCGGTGACCATGGACACTTGATTGTGCATTTTTATGAACACTTTATTGGTGCAGCGGATGGTGCTGACTGTACATGATGGGGTGGTGCTTTTGGTGCTTGGATGGGGTGCTCTGCACATTATTAAAGGCCGTAGGGCCACAGGGCACTCGTGGGTTGGTGTATCGATGCTGGCATGCGTGCTCTCTCTCTCTATGCATAACATCTGCATGTGTTCCTCAAAGAACAGGTCCTGGGTCGTAGTGTAAATATCAGTCTTGTGTAAATAATGCTCCCTACCGGCTGTATGTTTAGTTTGAGAATGCTTTCCGCGATTCGGTTATCCTGTGGGTGTGTTTCTGTGAGGAGAAGGGTGCAACGTCGCAGGGGGACATATTTACTCATTTGTGAACATCTGTAAAACTGTCGCACTCAGGGTTGAGTTAATAGTAGAGGGAACTACATCTGAGTGCCACACTAAAGTAAGTAAAAATTTATCGGGTCGGAACGCCCCGAGGTAGAGAAGGGTGCAATGTTGCGGATATAAGATTGGCATCCATCCATATCCGCTTGTAAATATTCCCCTATTTCCTCAGTACTTCCCAACTATCCCCAATTCCCCATTCCCTAGTCCCATTTTCTGTAAACAACACTCTGTAGACCCGACCTTCCCCTATTTCCCCCATTAAATGTCGCATCCAGGTCCACCGCATCTCACGTAGACAACTATAGGACATCTTGCTAGTTATTCTTAGTCTATGTCAGTTAAGGACGCGTTTCCATTAATTCTGACTCTTTGTTGCACCAGAATGTGATTGTATGGCACCGTTAGGAAAGTTTAGGACCTCCCAATACCTCCCCGCAGCTCTTCCTCACGGTTCAGCAACAACAACAACAACAACAGCAACAACAACGGCGGCGGCGCGGGGAGTGCGCGTCCTCACTCCGGCTTGGTTAGCCGCCATCGAACATGTGCTCCGACGGGGTTACCACGTAGGGGCTCGCTGTCAGCTCCTCGTCAAGGGCGGAGCCCGGTAACCCCCCGCACCCAATAGAAGTGGCGGACCGATTCCATCTGGGGCGGAGCCAACGAGCCGAGGGCGTGTCACTCCCCGCTGAGCATGCGCAGGAAGAGGGAGGTGACGTCAGATGCGCCCTCAGCAGAGAGAGAAGACGCCACCTCCGAGCGCGGCAATACCTCCCCGCATCTCTGGACTGGACCGAGCTGTATCCTGTCCCTGAGCCAAGGTGCACCTTGTGCTATCGACTGCCTGTCCTTCCCTGCCATCAATCCCTGTGTAAGTCAGTCTTGTTCCGTTTGTCTGTGGTCTGTCGGGGATAAGATAAGACTGTGTCTAAGTGCCCATCTTTTCTGTGCTTTACCTCTTACCTTGTAATCTACCCCTTTTCTGCATCACCAATTATATCCTCCTCCGGAGGTCTTGAGAACTGTACCCCTTGTGTCGTTTCATTTATCCCAGCCGTTGTGTCTTTTCCATCATTGATTTAGCATAGCGCGACCAGGTCAACGTCGGGTGGAATCGGGTGAGTTGGGGAAGAATCGGGGGAATTGTTAGGTCGCGGCAATACCACCGCTCGGTAAATAACATCAAATCCGCGATCCGTAACAATATGTATAGCACCATGTATTGTCCATGTGCCAAGTATGAACACAATATATGTACTCGTATATATGTCCGAGATATGGCTATGGATGGATGCAAGCACAGACGGACGGATGGCCGAGACCCAATCAAAAAGCCCCCAGTTTGGACTAAGCCCAACGGGGGGAAATGATAAGAGGCAGTGTGTGTCAGTGTGTCTCCTCCATAAATGCAAAACCAAGAAACAAAGTGGCTCCAAACTTTGCATGCATACTTCTGAAACTCAATGAGAGTGCAAGAATGAAAACTCGGTGTTTGGGTGTGTTAAAACACCCTTTTTGAAGATCATGAACCGGCTTATTTCATTAAAACAAAAACACCGTTTATGCTTGGTCAGTCCGCTATCTGTCGCTCCGCGTCATACCTACGAATCCGCTTCATACCTATGAATCGCTGTATACATCACAATTGTAGGTGCTATCGTTTTCAAATTAAGAGCTTCGAGCGATTTTATGCATTATATAATGCGATTTTCCACAATGGCATCTCATGGTTCAATTAAAGTATATAATCAAAGTTTTGATATTTTTAAAAGAGAGCGGGAAATCATATAGATTTATAGCTTTGTAAAATAATGCCACAAAAGCAAACAGTTCCTTATCAACCGATGTTTATAAGCCATGGCAATACATTCGCAAGCGGTGTAATTGACTTTTTATCACAGTGGACGTCATTTTCAAAATTAAAATTACGAATGTCAAGGACAATATTAAGGTGATAAAATAAACGTGTTATTCTTGAACCATTTTGTTGGAGTGCTTGCTTGAGTGCTTAAGTCGCTTGGCGTGTGCTCTGCAATCTGCTTGGTAATGTAACACCACAGATTAACCATTCCCATACCTTTCCATCTATATAATAATAGCGTAAGGACTCGACTTTGTTATCCCTTTTACGCCGCACCCAGTGACCCGATGCCCACGGCACTAATGGATTTACGATCTACGAACCGCGCTCTTTGTTTATCACGTACAGCCATACTCGAAAAATCTGAATTAGCCGACGTTGGGGCCCAAAAGCATCCGATTAACTGCCGATACGACGCCATCTTACGACGCCATCGTATTGGCGTCTGCTGGGCGAAGGCGAAGCGAGCCGTCCGCTGATTGGACAGTCGAGTGGTGTGAACATGGGTGGTGTGAACCAAATGGTCTTTTTATTCCCTTGAACATTTTAAATTAGGATATATAAGGAAACGTCTTTGTCGTCATTTTAATAAAGTTAAATGGAGTGACGTTGCGATACTCGGGGTGCGTTGCATAAATCCTTGTAACTCAGAGAGGTGTAGCAGGTGGCGAGACGTAAGGAAGAGAATCACGGATAACCAAAGCGAGCTTTAACTCCGGGCGTTCAGTTCACATAGCGGACTTTACTATATATATGCGTGGGGGTGGGGGGGGGGGGGGTGAGGGGTGGGAGAAGAAGAAGAAGAAGAAGCGCTTACCTGAGTGATCCGCCGAGCAGTCTTCAAACATGCAAAAGTAACTCAAACGGGAACGGTTTTATAATGCACAAGAAAATAATAAAAGGATTTATTTTTGCAATTGCCGGTAACAAAGAAAAACACGTGATTAATAACTACTGTTCCTCAATGGAGCGCTCCTTCACCAGACCTGAACATACACAAAGGGATAAAATAACGTTGGAAAGGAATTGTGATTATTTAGTGCACTTAGCTGCGAGCGGCTTGTGGGGTCTCGTCAGGGTCGCCAAAAGTCATCCGGGGCGTTGGCGGGAACCTCCGGTCGTTGGCGCAAAGCATGCACGTTGGCCAGAACCAGGCCTCGATGTCCTCACATGCCACGGTGTGGACGAGCCTCTCCCGTCAGTTGCTTCTGTCAATCCCAGATACCAAATGAATAGGGGAACGAGGAGACGAGGCCGGCACACAACCACTTGCGCCGAGGTCCAGAACGCCAAGAGGAGAAGAGAATCATCAGCACACACTCGCAGGCAGGCACCAGAGCAAGAGAGAAAATGTCGGTCTACCATTGTTTTTATAATCCCGGCTCTGACGTCAACGTGCTCCTCCTCTACTCAGCGCAGGCCAGCAGCACCGGCCCAGCGCTCCACCAATGGCCGCGTCGCTTCTCCTTCATGCCATCGGTCCGTAGCCAATAAGCACGTCGCTTCTCCTCGCTCCTCCCTCTACCAATCGGCGGGCTTCGTCCTGCCTCGTGTCTTCCTATTGGTGGTGTCTCGTCCAATCGCTGCCCCTCTGGGTGTGTCTTTTGCCTGCTTGCTCAATGTTGCCATACAAGTTGGTGATGTAGCTGGTGATGTTTAACTGACTTGTTGGGTGGTTTTATTGTGGGGGGGGAAGGGGGGATATTTAATTAGTGTACTTGGGCCATTCTACCGGTATGTGTCTTGTGCAGTGCCATAAGGGACAACGGAATGATCACAAGGTTTTACGAACTGGGGAATTAACATAATCCCTACGATAATTAGCACAAGGGTCATCCTTGTATGATCACAAAGATACACTTACCCGACATTCGGCTAAACAGGTCCCTGACTTATGTACATCGAAGTGGTTCTTTCTACCCACGAACATCGGAGCACCTACCTATGGAGTTCTAGCTGAATCTATATATCACTACCCCAAAATTCATAACAATATTCTTCGATGTTTGGTCGTATGCACGGGAAGGGGTGGGTTGGGAGTCCAGGAGGAGGCAGAGGAAGAGGTGAGATGATGGAGGGGAAGGAGTGGGAGCCGTGGTTCCAGCTGCAGGACGAGTCTCATCTCTTAAGGGAAGTCCATGTTAGAATCTCTTTTAAAATGGTACATGCCGTTTGAAAAAGACGGGTAGTTTGCTATCCTGTTTGAATGGGATATACGGAGACGCTCAGAGACAGTTACACATTTATAATGAGTTTTATCCTTTATTAAAGATTTCGTTGTTTTGCGCCTGTTGTTAAGTTTGCCAAACCCTCATATTCTATGGTGCTGCCTTCGCTTCCCCTCCCCATACCCTGCCTTCTCCTCCCCTCACACTGCCTTCTCCTCCCCTCACACTGCCTTCCCCTCCCCTCTGGCTGCATTCCCCTATCATCATGCTGCCTTCCCCTCCCCTCTGGCTGCCTCCCCTATCCTCATGCTGCCTTCCCCTCCCCTCCGGCTGCCTTCTCCAATCCTCACGCTGCCTTTGCATCCCCTCCCCTCACGCTGCCTTCCCCACCCCTCACACTGCCTTCCCCTCCCCTCTGACTGCATTCCCCTATCATCATGCTGCCTTCCCCTCTCCTCACGCTGCCTTTGCTTCCCCTCTCTTCATGCTGCCTTCACCTCTCCTTATGCTGCTTTCCCCTCTCCCAAGTGACGGGAAAAGCGAGAAAAAGTATCCGTCCCCAGTGACGGGAAAAGCTTAAGTTAATCTATCAATTTAAATAATACTTAATGGTCTTTAAAAGGTCAATTGTGTTGCACTATTGGTTTCGCTCAGAGACAAAGGTCTGAGCTACTTATAAAAGAATTCAAAGGAAGATGATGTCATCACATTGGATCCCTTCCAATGTCAGAAGGTAATTGGAGACGTGGGGTGCTGATTTCTGCATGAGGTTGGCAGAATTTGCCCTTTGTTGGCAAACGCCTTTTGTTTGCATTTCGTTTAATAAATGAGCTGGCATAGAGACTGTGGATGAGACTGCGCCAGTCTGGAGAAGTGGTGTCCTTTGGAAGTGAGTTCGAGTCTGGTTGGGTTCTGGGGCTTGTGGTTCGCCTCTGTTGTCTGCCTGTCTGTCTGATTGTGAAGTCCATGGTGCGATTCCATGGAGGGCCAATTAAGCGCTCAGGTGCTGAAGTGATTTAACATCGGAATGCATCTCTCGGAGGACCACCAGCTGTTCCAGGGAGGTAAGGTGTGAAATATAGTGATGTGATCTTCACTGGAAATGTGGTTGAGAATGGAATGGCAGCAGGGAAGGAATTGTTGTTGTGGTGTGCAATATCATTGTGGAGAACGTCGGGTGGCGAGTGTGGACATGTTAATCGGCCAGGATGTTGCGGATCTCTGTTTTATGTTGTGGCCTGATTGTTGACAACATCATTGTCCCATTGTCAACAGAGGGCATCTCTAGACATACCAACAGAGGAGTGAGAAACAGTGAGTGAGAAACACTTGACGACAGTAAGACATATGAGAACTATTTTTATTTTCAATAAACGGACCAGGTTATTTTTTATTTGTTTATTTACGAAAAATAAATAAATAAAAAGGGGAGGTTAATGGCGGTTTATTGGATTGTTGAAGTAATGCTCCTTGTTCTAGTAGTAATTCTAGTTGAAATTCCAGTTGAAAAATGCTATTTGTCAGAGGGCATTTTTCAATTTTTACATTTTTTCAATCAGAATTTCAATGTAGATATTGGGATATTAATATTGGGATATTGGGATTCATAGTAGATATTGGGCAACTATTGGGCCAGGGATATTGGACCAGAGGCTGAAGCAGGTGCAGGGAACAGGTGGATGAGATGCTGAGAGAGGGATTAGGAAAATTGGTTTGTTTAAAATAATCGTTGGAATAATGGTTTCTGTTGGATGCAACAATTTTGGGCAATTGATTGATCCAAGAGATTGTGCCCGAACCAATAGAAGCATGGCCATCCACACCTTCCAAGCCGGAGACCAGGTGCTCGTGGAGCACTTCACTTGCAAGAACGCCCTGGAACCAAGGTGGACGGGACCATTCCAGGTATTGCTGACTACACCAACCGCAGTCTTTTGCGAGGGTAAGCCTTCCTGGATCCACGCTACGCACTGTAAGTTGGCCATTCAAGCACCAGACACTACACCCCAGTAATGATGTTTTAAGTCACAGGTATAATGCTACTGATAGCGGCAGCATCTATTGGTAGTGCGGTAAGGTGGGGCACAGATCACGAGTGGGACACACAAAACCTCACCGTGACAATGGGACAGGAGATATCATTACCATGTTTTGAGGAAAAATTGCACAAAAATTGGATAGGCGTGAGTTGGACGGTGTTGGATGGAAATCTATGGGAACAGGTACTGGGGAAGCAACTTGTGTCCCTTGGATGGGGCCGAGTCCGCACTAGAGTAGAGGCCCAACCAGGATACACCTGGGGAACACCTGATTTTAGACTACAGACACGCACACACCTAGAGAAAGGCATGACTATGAGGATTCGATGCCAAGCATGGTCTACGTGGTTATTCCGGTATGGCAATATCACGACCATCAAATTCATACTCACACCGCACCCCCAGGACGGGGCCCCAGTAAAAGATGCAAACACATATTGGAAAGTAGCAAGAGAGGTGGCGGCCATTCAGAATAGGACTCAGTGCTGATCATGCATGCAATTTCCCCATACCAGCACCACTGGAATACAAATGATATGGCTACCCTTGTCCCTTAATGATCTTTGCTCCCAGCCTATCGATTCCCCATGTTTAGTCACCACTTTGGAAAGAGAGGGGGTTAATTACGACAAGAGTTGTAATCGGCAGTTTAATTATCGCCCTTCAATGATTGCCCATGTGGCTGAGAGGCCTGCCCCCCGTCTGGGTCAAACCACAGAAAGGGATGGTCTGCCTCCAGGGCTCCGGCCACTTGCTTATGGGGGAATCAGAATGTGCCTACACTCTCCCCGGGAAGTTGGAAAAGGGGAGCACCGGGATTACATGACGAATAGTACAGCAAGATAAACACAACCACAATATAATCGGCGATATCATTTTCTAGGGGGGTTGGTAGGATCAACGGGGTGATAACGGGAATCCAGTGTTTATCCACCCACCTGGTTCCGCCCCATGGGACAATGTTTATATGCGACAGTAAGGCATACCCTTATTTACCAAATAATTGGGGAGGCACATGTTATCTTGGCTCGGTTCTTCCCGACGTCGAGATACTGGATAATCGAGATTCAAGATCCCTGAATATGCGACATAAGAGAGCAGTGTGGAACGAAGACGGAACCACAAAACTACACTGAGCAGGATGGGAAAAGGCGCTGAGTTTCTTTTTCCCAGGAGCAGGCACGGTTATGAATAGCTTTCGGATAGATAAGTTAGCCCTAGCTTTGGAAAAGGTGGCCAACGACACCGCCACTGCCCATGACGAATTATTGGACACAGTAGTTCATATGCGCACAATGGTAATGCAGAATCGGGTGGCTTTGGATATGCTGTTGGTGGAGAAAGGAGGAATAGGCAGAGTAGTAGAAGGAAAATGTTGCACGTACAAACCAGATCCATCCGAAGGGGTGTCAGCCGCGATAATAAGATTGAGAAAGACTAGCCACGCTTTGACTGTTGATCGAATGGCATGTGAAAACTCTGAATGCTGACTGGCTTACCAATTGGTTTACAGGATGGACAGGCACGATAGATAAGTGGTTGTTGACCGCACTTGCGGTGATAATTGGGGTAGTAATTTGGGGGGCACTAATGAAGGCCTTAGTGGTCATGTGTGTAAGCAAATACTTTTCAGGATGGACGTCGAAGAAACCGCCAGCGAAGACCATGGTCCTGGCCGTCGACCTGAACGAGTCCTGGGCCGTCGACCTGAACGAGCCCCTGGGCAACGCTGATGTGTTCGTCGCTTCTGAAGATTGTGATGATTTTGTTGATCCCCTGCAGGAATTAGCTGATGCTTCTTATGTTTTACAAGCTCACAGCTGCGCAACCCCGGTCGACCTGCCTCCGGGTCTGGCTGCGACTCTGGGTCTGGCTCCAGAAGGACCCGAGACTCTGGATCCTGACGCCGAGCACGCGTCTATGGACGACTTTGACACAAAGGAAGTTTCTCTCCTTTCTTTGAATTGTTATGCTCTGTACTCTGACCAGGAGCAGATGACACAAGATATTGATGATGTTATGTATTCCCCAGAACAACAGCATGTACGGGCTCTCATGAACATGGACCTCGATTAACTTCGAAGATCTGCAATGACTGCGTTTGTGCGAGGTTGGGGGAGCCAGTTCCGCAGGGGAGGTTGCTGGCCCTCTGTGGAGCACATCCTCATTCGGACCAGACGTCTTCGTTGCGGATCTGAAACGTCAATGGACTTCCATGTTCTACAACACGCGCGATCGCGACACACCTTTCAAGTGTGCATACGTGGCGCTATGGGCGCGTGGCATGCCCTTGGAAGGACACACATACAACACTATTCTTACTTGCTTATGAATAAAGCCCGCTGAGGCCTTGTCTCTTCGATACGTTGCCTCGTAGAGACAAAATTGGGGAGATGTCGAGATCATGCATTTAGTTATGCCTTTTGACTTATCTAATTACTGTTTGCTTCACAATGAAATGTAGAATTAAGCTTATTATCCTTTTACATGGCTTTTTGATTCGTTTTACAGCCACAACCAAACTTGCTTCATGCTTCAATAATGCTGTTGATTACACTTTCCGAAACTGCTCGCACTGTTGAAAGCCTCCCCCAGAGGACATATCTTTCACAATCCCACCCTTGTTCAAACCAAGGTTCGGGTTAACATCTATGCTCTTCTCCTACATTTTTCCCTTGGCTCAGTATGCCAAACAAGATAGGACAAGGGTGGGGGCTGTTAGTCCACTCTCCCTTTGTTCAAAGTGCTGAGCATGTAGAAATAGCGGAGATTTCTATCTCACTTGAATTTATAGAAGAAACGCCTTGCCGAGTGACTTTCAGAGTGTGTCTTGCACCTTCTCTGCTTGTTTGAGCTTGATGTGTCTTGACCGCTCTCTGCAGCTGTGTATTGTCTTTCAATAAATGCCTATTACTCTTTAATTGTTGTGGAACCTGGTTCGATTCCCAACATCCATATATATACTGTATACAGTGTATATATATATATATATATATATATATATATATATATATATATATATATATATATATATATATATATATATATATATATATATATATATACTACTGTGTTCAAAAAGTATCCGACCTTTATTTTTCGTGCGTAAAAAAAAAGAAGCTAGGGAGGCGTTGATTGGGGCACGTATGTAGGCGATCTTAATGCACACGCGTTAATTTTTTCCCACCTGCAGAAGCTGTCATTCGACGGCAGACCGCCGATGAGTGAGGACATGTAAGTGAGCGCCGTCGGATTTTCGTTTTTGACAAAATGACGGAAAAACTTGAACAACGCTACTGCATCAAATTTTGTGTAAAGCTTGGCGATTCCCAAGTGGAAACGATCCGCAAGATTCAACACCGTTCATTCCATTATGAAGGAGGATTTGGGCTTCAGGAGAATCTCAGCGAAGTTCGTACCAAAGCTGCTAACGATTGAGCAGAAGCAACTCCGTTTGGAGATCGCACAGGACATGCTGGAGACTGTGAACAGCGATCCCAGCTTCCTCAACACAGTGATCACTGGCGATGAGTCCTGGGTTTATGGGTACGACCCAGAAACCAAGTTGCAGTCATCACAATGGAAGCATCCAACATCCCCGAGGCCAAAAAACACAAAATTTGATGCAGTAGCGTTGTTCAAGTTTTTCCGTCATTTTGTCAAAAACGAAAATCCGACGGCACTCACTTACATGTCCTCACTCATCGGCGGTCTGCCGTCGAATGACAGCTTCTGCAGGTGGGAAAAATTCACGCGTGTGCATTAGGATCGCCTACATACGTGCACCAATCAACGCCTCCCTAGCTTCTTTTTTTTTTTACGCACGAAAAATAAAGGTCGGATATTTTTGAACACACTACGTATATATATATATATATATATATATATATATATATATATATATATATATATATATATATATATATATCTCTATATATATATATCTCTATATATATATATATATATATACAGTGATCCCTCGTTTATCGCGGGGGTTACGTTCCAGAACCCCCCGCGATAGACAAAAATCCGCGAAGTAGCGACCATATTTTTATTTTATTATTTATCTATAATTTAAAGCTTTATGACCCTCCCCACACTCTTATTAACCTTTCCCACACTCTTATTAACCTTTCCCATACTCTTATAAACACTTCCTATACTCTTAAACACTTTTTACACTCTTAAACATACGTAATTTTAACAACATATAAAATTCTAATGGGTACTCACCATTGAAGATACTGTAGCGACCCATGGGTCCCCCAAGCAAGACCAGCATCAAAATCTCCTTGCTCCAGCCGGTGACGTCACCGGCGGGGATCCGCGGCGCAAGAGTGGCTGGTCATGTGACCACCAAAGCGTGCCGCGCGTGCGGGTATAATCAGCTACACCTGTTGATCACGTGACCACCGAAGCACGCCACGCTTGAGAGGCGTGGCTTTCGGTTTCGGTTTCTGGTTGTGCTTTATAATGCAGCCCGATAAACGGGCTTTTCAGTGTTCCCGAGTTGGTTTTGAGAATAAATATCTTCTCGGACGAGTTTGTGTCTTGCCCGTCATTTCGTCCGTATCAAGCAAGAGCTCCGGCTCTTCAATACTACAACTTGCGTGATGAAGATGATGATGAATTAGCTGTGCAGTACTGATGACGATGAAGGTGATGACGATGATGAATGTACTGCACAGCCAGAAAGAGCATTACAGTTACCCATTACGTGGGTAACTAGCGCAAGTGGAAGCTGCCGCATCTGCGTTTTCCATACGCACGACTCTTTGTCTCTTTGTCTTCCCTTCTACTGTACACTATGTACAGTATTTTATTTCTTGTAATATGTTTTAATTACTGTATTTTTCTTATTTTTTTACGTTTTTTTATTTTTTAGGCTAGAAAATGCTTATTTTACCACAAAAATATTTAAAATAATAGTATATAAAAATACATTTATACCGCAAAATCCCGCATATAGCGAAAAATCCGCGATATAATTTTACATATACTAGCGAGAAAAACCCGCGATGTACCGAAGCCGCGAAAAGTGAACCGCGATATAGCGAGGGACGACTGTATATATATATATATATATATATATATATATATATATATATATATATATATATATATATATATATATATATATATATATATATATATATATATATATATATATATATATATATATATATATATATATATATATATATTAGGGTGGTGCTCAAAATAATTTTTTTTAAATATTTACTGGGACATGGCTTTATGTTGTTCCTTTTGTTCCAAAATGAAAAGACACCAAATATGAAAGCAATCTGATTTTATTTAGGGGTGCCACATCAGCCTTCAAACTAAAGGTGTCTACAAAACTTTTCTATATATGGATCGAAAGCAAAACCAGAAGTTTGTTTTATGAAAATCCACCCTCCACTCACTTTCTTTGTATTCTAGCAAACACAAGTTACAATAGCTGCACAAATAGCACTATATTGCTATGAAAACTCAAATTCAATGATAACAATCCAAATGTTCAGTTCATAAAATGAAGAGACACCATATCACATAATATTAAAAAACCCAAATATAATGAGAAATGTAACTCCTATTTCTGGGCCTGTTTCACCACTGTTGCCTTCTTGGCATCGGGGTACATCTTCCTGTGAGCAGCAACAACTTGGAGCAGAGCTTGCTTTTGCTCTTCATCCTTTGTAAGGAGCTTATTGTAGTCTTGTATCAATGCGACACCCCTTTCTGCCCTGTCGTTCACCACGACTAAGCCACTGGCGGCTTTCTTTGCTTCCTGAAAGCTGGTTTCTTGCTCCCATGAACCAGAATCCTTATCCATCCAATCAGTTGGGGTCCCTAGGATGCTGAAGAAATGCTTGGTGTGTTTTGTTATGAGGCCAGCGATTGACAGGGCGGTTCCTCGTTTGATAGCTGGTCTCTTTGGAGAGGGGTTTTCACCGTCATTTTTCAATGCTTCAATCATATTGATCTTGCTTTCTTTGTCAATTCTGGTGTCAAAGAATGCAAATGCCACTAGTACTGGGCTCATGTACCACGTGTGGCGGCCAAGTGCCTTCAAGGCTGCCTGAGCCATCTTCTGATTGATTTGTTCAAACTTTTCCAACTTCTTGAAGAGGTTAATGTCATTCAGGGGTGCCTCAATAGCTTGTGGAGCCCGAAACCAAGCCTGTACATACACAAGGCAGACAAAAATGTTGAAGGCTCGGAGTTCTCTCGCCTCTCGAAGTGTCAAGTGGAACTCTGACCGAAACATGAACACCTGTAGTGAATATAGTGCTTTTGCCATCCATCTGGCTCTGTGCATTGCTCCTGGAGCCATGATCCGGCTTCCACGAGGTGGGATTCCTCCCATGTAGATGACAGTCAGTTCTAGGAGTTCACGATAATCATCTCGTGGCTGCTGATCTTTCAAACACACAAGAACGTTTTTGCTTCCAACACAGTGTCTACAGATCCCATTGAAGCCTTCCTCTCTGAGAATTGATCGTGAAGAAACTTCCTGTCCTCGGGGTTGGTGATTATGACCTCCGAATCTGCATGCCTAAGATCAAACGTCTTCCCCAAGGAGGCCTTGAAGGATGCTTCCTTTTTCTCTTGGGTCGCACCACCCCGCTTTGCACCTTTTTGGAGTCTCCTCCATTCTTCATATAGCCTCTCAAAACGATGGATGCAGTGCTGCTTCGTCGTTGTAGGTAGGTGAGCTTTTTCCCAGAACTTCACAACCTCTTCAATGGTGAGGGTTGCACTCTCCCGGGCAGTGCGATTCTCCTTCTTCAGGTGATGGAAAAACAGGACAAGAGATTGCAGTCGGGAGCTTGGCACCTTTGATGGCATCTCCAGAAGTGGACCCAATGAGATACACATTATCCTGAGCCCGAGTTTTCAATGAAACACTGGTACTAGCACATGCCATATCTGCAAAATAAGCAAGAATGTGGGTAAAATCCTGTTAATTCTTACTCCACAGGGTCACTCTCTACAAAAGAGCCACAGTCAATAAGTTAGGCCTACATATTACACACTAAAAAAGCGTACCCCTGACCCCGGGAACCTGTACAAAACATGCATGAAAATTGCCCAGATAGTGATCATAGGAAGTCTCAAAACTGTATGTATAATATATTGTATATATATAATGTATAATGTGTATTTATGTATATTTATTATTTAATGTATATTTACTATATATTTATTTTTAATATTATATTTAATGTATATATATAATTATGTATTTATTTTGATCTTGATCGCCTTGATCTTGATCGCCTTAACTTGATCCCCTTGATCGCCCCAGGTTGTGCCCGTAGATTCCTATTTTTTTTTTTTTTTTTTTTTTTTTTGTGTATATACAGCCCAAAAAATGGGAATTCCTATTTTTGCATGGGGGAAAATTCATCACTGATGTGGCACCCCTAAATATTATTGGATTCCATTCAAATTTGGTGTGGTTTCCTTTGACACCAAAAGGAACAAAAATAGACCATGTCCCGGAGAAAATCTGCATTTTGATTTTTTGAAGCCCACCCTAAATTATATATATATATATATATATATATACAGTGGAACCTTGACTTACGAGTTTAATTCGTTCCGTGACCGAGCTCGTAACTCAAATTGCTCGTATCTCAAATCAAATTTCCCCATTGAAATGCATTGAAATGCTATTAATCCGTTCCAGCCCGCCAAAAACCACACCAATTTTTTTTTAAATATACAGTATATATAAAAATATCTCGCGCTTTATATTTCACCTGTATGCAGCATACAAGTTGGCAGGATGGCCTGGACTGGAGGTACGCACACTTGACTCTAAAGTCTAAACTGTCCAGCCTGGGTTTGAATCCCGACCCAGCTATAACCTGTCATGGGTGAATCACAGGCAGGGTGATTCATCAATGTGTGTACCGCTAAACTGGGCGCCCCGTTTGCGTCCCATTAGTTGTTGGATGTTAAGGATCTCACCGTGTTTTCCACAAAGAGAAGGCGAGCTATCGCCGGCATTCTGAACAAGTTGTGGCCTGGCATGCTCTTCTCCTCTGCCGTTATATACGTCCTCCTCGACACCTCGCTCATGTTTTTCGACGATTGCGTGTTTTATATCCAAGCACATCATCCTCTTCTTCTTCTCAGCACTGCACTTGCCACTCACTTTCTTAGGCCCCATGGTTAAAACTAAGAAATTTTCCGAAATAACCAAAATGCGAAAAAAAAAATGCAGCGCTGTACGACAGAGATACGTACTGTACTTGCACGGCAAGATAACCACGTGACCAGAACCCACCTGGCGGCGTGAACTCGAAATAACCAAAATGCGAAAAAAAAATGCAGCGCGATACGACAGAGATACGTACTGTACGTGCACGGCAAGATAACCACGTGACCAGAACCCACCTGGCGGCGTGAACTCGAAATAACCAAAATGCGAAAAAAAAAATGCAGCGCTATACGACAGAGATACGTACTGTACGTGCACGGCAAGATAACCACGTGACCAGAACCCACCTGGCGGCGTGAACTCGAAATAACCAAAATGCGAAAAAAAAAATGCAGCGCTATACGACAGAGATACGTACTGTACGTGCACGGCAAGATAACCACGTGACCAGAACCCACCTGGCGGCGTGAACTCGAAATAACCAAAATGCGAAAAAAAAAATGCAGCGCTATACGACAGAGATACGTACTGTACGTGCACGGCAAGATAACCACGTGACCAGAACCCACCTGGCGGCGTAAACTCAAAATAACCGAAATGCGAAAACTAAAATGCAGCGCTATACGACAGAGATACTGTACTTGAACGGCAAGATAACCACGTGACCGGGTGGCGAAAGCTCGTAACTCGGATCTCGGCTCGCATCTCAAAGCAATAAACCGCCGGAGCGACAGCTCGTATCTCGAAAAACTCGTAAGTTGGGGCACTCGTAAGTCAAGGTTCCACTGTATATATATATATATATTGTTGCGGATATGGGATTTGCATCCATCCATATCCGCTTGTAAATATTCCCCTATTTCCTCAATACTTCCCAACTATCCCCAATCCCCCATTCCCTAGTCCCATTTTCTGTAAACAACACTCTGTAGACCCGACCTCCCCCTATTTCCCCCATTAAATGTCGCACCCAGGTTCACCGCATCTCATGTAAGACAACTATAGGACATCTTGCTAGTTATTCTCAGTCTATGTCAGTTAAGGACTCGTTTCCATTAATTCTGACTCTTCGTTGCACCAGAATGTGATTGTATGGCACCGTTAGGAAGTTTAGGACCTCCCAATACCTCCCCGCAGCTCTTCCTCACGGTTCAGCAACAACAACAACAACAACAGCAGCAGCGGCGGGCGCGGGGAGTGTGCGTCCTCACTCCGGCTTGGTTGGTAGGGGGTGTTGGGAAGGCACCAGGCCTTTCCAACGAGCCGCCATCGAACATGTGCTCGACGGGGTTACCAAATAGGGGCTCCCTGTCAGCTCCTCGTCAAGGGCGGAGCCCGGTAACCCTCGCACCCAATAGAAGCGGCGGACCGGTCCCATCTGGGGCGGAGCCAACCAGCCGAGGGCGTGTCACTCCCCGCTGAGCATGCGCAGGAAGAGGGAGGTGACGTCAGATGCGCGCTGAGCTTGGAGAAAGAAAGACGCCACCTCCGAGCGCTGTGAGGCCTCCCTGCATCTCTTGGACCGTGCTTGATCCTGTCCCCGAGCCAAGGTGCACCTTGTGCTATCGAACTACCTGTCCTTCCCTGCCATCAATCCCTGTGTAAGTCAGCCTTGTCCCGTTTGTCTGTGGTCTGTCTGGGATAAAATAAGATTGTATTTAAGTGCCTATCTCTTCTGTGTCTTTACCTCACTACCTTGTAATCTACCCCTTTTCTCCCCCACTGTAATTATATCCTCCTCCGGAGGTCTTGAGAACTGTACCCCTTGCGTCGTTTCATTTATCCCAGTCGTTGTGTCCTTTCCAATCATTGATTTAGCGTAGCGCGATTTGGCCAACGTTCGGGTGGAATCGGGTGAGTTGGGGAAGAGTCGGGGAATAACTGTTAGGTCGCGGTAATACACCACCGCTCGGTCGAAATAACATCTAACCGCGATCCGTAACAATATGTATATATATATATTGTTGTGGATTTGAGAATTGTTGTGTTTTTTTTATTATGGCTGTAAGTGTAATGAAGATCGTTGTAAAATATCACCCTCCTTCCTCCATTTGGTGTATAAAGGTCAAAGGTCGTGCCCGTAGTTATTCCATATACAATCACGTAGCAAATCATAGATTTCCTCCTTGTTCAGTAGTTATCTCCTTATTATGTGTATTAGATTAAGGCTTTGTCTTCCATTAATTAACACTCCATTGCACCGAATTCAAATAAGGTAGATTCCCTTCACATTCCCCCTTTGTCATCAATTGCCAACTGAATTGGGCGGTTTTCTGCATTCGCCGCTGCTGCTTTGGGACCGTGTTTTTTCGCTGCAAGACTCCATTGAGCACGAGGTCATCTCGGAGCGGAAGGTGGGAGGAGTCAGCCCAGTGCCAGGAACAAGGCGTGGCCTTGCCAACGCCTCTTCTGGGGGCGGGATCGGTGGGCCAATCAGGGCCGAGGCGAGCTCGCCGATGGGCGTGTCCTGGAGGCCGGCGGCTTGATCGCCCCAGGCGCAATAAAAGCGCGCGCGGAAGCCTTTGAGAGAGAGAGAGAGAGATGCGGCAGATGAGTTCAGAGGCAGTACCACGAGCAGTACCATGCACCTTTGACTCCCCCCAGCAGCTTTGACTCCACCAGGCAGCGTTGGCTCCACCAGGCAGCTTCGACCCGTTACCACGCGGGAACCAGGATCGGTGGCATCGGTGGCCGTCGAGGTCCAGCCCGACGTCCCGTGCGGGATCAAGCCCGAACCATCTGCTTCAGTTGAACCTTCCTCTCCCTCCAGCCATCCACCTCCTGCCATTCCTGTCATCATTCCCCATGTAAGTGTGATTGTAGTCTGTCTTTTGTCTTCTCCTTGGGGTTAAGTAAGACTGTAATAGGTAAGCTAATTTGCACTGTGTCGTCTTCTTCTTCTGTATTTTATTTTTATTATCCTTCCTTCTTCCTTGGTTTCTTTAATTGTGTAAATAGTAGTAATAAATAATATTCGTATTTCCAACCTTTTGCCTTCTTCTTCTTCACATCCGTTCGTCTTTGAGGTTTCCACATTGGACACCTGTGGCACGATTTGGCCAACGTTCAAGGATCGGGTTAGTTCCTTGTTAATAGTTCATGCCGCGGTTGCTAAAACCGCTCGGCAATTAACATCTGTCCGCGGTACGAATGGGGCTGTGCACCTGCCTTTCCGGAGGTAGCTAGGCAGCGTCAGGGACCACGTCGGTCATTCATAAATGAGGGGATTAATCCCCCCTCGATAAGGGGAACAGAGGCCGACGTTGGGTTCCGTAACAATTGGTGTCTGGGAGTGATATTCGAGGCCCGAACCAAATTTTTAAACATCTAAAAAAAAAAATGTGGTCAAAATTTGGAGCGGCCGAGATTGTAATAACATCTAAATTTAAGTCGTGCCATGGATGGTCAAGGCGATCGGATGCCGGTGGGGGAATTAGATGGGTTAGGGGTAACCCAGGACCACAGGGAGGAAATGGAGGAGAGCAATGGTGATGTGGTAGCGGGGGTATCAGGTGCACAAGATGGCGCCCCTCGCACACGTCGTTGGAGAGGCACAAAATGGCGCCTCGCACGAGCGCGCGGTAGCCGAGCCCGCTGTACCAACGGGCTTTGACATGCAGCAGTTCATGGCACGGGTCAGCGAATACATGGCGGAGTCGAAGTGCGACAACGAAAAAAGACACGGAAATGAAAGAATTAAGGGACGAAGCGCGGGGTACCAGTGAGCAATTAAGAGAGGGGTTGAACAACAAATTTGAGGGCCTCGGAAGCAAATTGGAGGGACTCGGAGGCAAATTTGAGGGACTCGGAAGCGGATTAGGGGACAAACTGGGGGGCATGGTTGGCCAAGCCAAAGAAATTAATGAGGGGTTGGAGAGGGACAGAGACCGCAGGTTGGGCGAGCAGGTCCCACGGGTGCACGAGGAGGTAAAGCGGGTCGAGGAGCACTGGTTGGGTGAAGTGGAGAAAAGCACGGGTAAACTGACGGGTATAGAGATCGCGACCCGGGGTATGGGGAAGCCGGCGACCGCTGAGGTACAAGTGGGAATTTTAATAAAGCCAGCGGTCGTTGAGGTGAATAAAGAAAGAGCAATAGTTATGGTTGAAATTGAAAAGACGACGGAGGTAGCCCGGGAATTGAAGGGAGAGATGGATATTGCTCAAAGTCTGAATACCGTACTTGCTAATCCTTATAAAGATTTGCAGGTGCGTGTGGAGAAAAGGATCCCCCAGGTGAGTCGTGCTGTATGTTGTGCGGGTAGATTTTGTAGAAAGGTGTTAAGCGCGAAGAGAATTGTCGCGCGATTGGGATCGATATGGCACCCGGGCGTTGGTGAAGGGTCCCGTGTGAGTAAAAATGGCGCGCTTGTGGAGAAAAAGTGTGCATCGGGGAATGTGCGTGTTACAAAGCGCGAGTGTGAAACCGAGTGCGAGCGGGAATGCACGTCGGGGTGTACGGGGTGTGACACAGGGAGTGAGAGCGAAACGGAGTGTACGTGCAAGGGTGAGAGTGACCCGGAGAGTGAGTTGGTGGTGGAGCGGGTGCGAGGATGCACGCTTGGGATGAGTGTGCGAGGAAGCACACCTGAGTTGGTTGTGGCGCGTGTGCGGGAGGGCACATGGGGTGGATGCAAGTTAGTTAGTGGGTGGATGCAAGAGTGCATGCCTATGCTGAGTGTTACGGAGGACGTAACGGCGGAGAGGTGTGGAACGAAGTGTGCGAACGGCGAGTGTGTGCAAGAAGGTGCGCGGGAGGTGTGGTGTGTAACAGGGAGTGCGTTGGTGGAATGGACGGAGTGTGTGGAATGTATGGGCGGCGTTGGAACGCCGGGTTTTGTGAGTGTCAAAAGGGTCGCGTGTGCGTGTGGGCATGCGAGTAAGGCATCGACGTTGAACGGGGTAGCGTTTAGGGTGACGGATAGCCGACGCGGGCGCTCGGTGGGCTTTGTTGGATGCGAAGCTTCGCGCGGATCGATGCTGCGTCGCCCCGCTTCGGAGCGTCGCGCACGATTCAGGTCGGGCCCGCACTCAATGGTCGGAGCCGCGTCAGAGCGGCGATCGGCGCGATTCCGGGGGAGGGGAGCCGGGTCGGACCTTCGCCCCCTGGCGGGGACGGGGTTCCGACCGGGCGAGCCTCGGTCGTCGGGCCGGAGACCGCAAGGTTCCGCGCCGCGATGATGCGTGGAATCTCAGCCCGAGCATGCCTCCTCCCCAGAATCGTGAATGCCGGACGGATCCAACCGCCGGCAACGAACCACCCGCATTCATTGCTCGACTTGGCGAAGCCAAGTTCTGAGCATGTAAAGACGCACCGAGGCTCGAGGTAAAGGAAATTTGGTAGGGATAGGAAATTTGTGGATGGCAAAAATTGATAGTGAGACATGCCCGATGTGGTGGGATGGCAACTCTGCCATCTCTCACACGGGGGCAAAGGAGCTATAGTTTTATGGGGTTGGCAGTGTAAACTCGCCGAGGGAGGGTTAGGATATAATGTATAGGGACCTAGAAATGACCATAGGTAACGGTAAGGTTAGGTAGCAACATTGGACAGGTAGTGGGGACATAGAGAGGGTAGTTGGATGATACTGACGAGGGAGCGCAATTATGTAAGGGGCGACGGGGAAGCGCGAGTTTTAGCAGGGCACCAGGTAGATCAGATGATGCTGTGTATGTGTGAGTATTGATATCGAGCAAATGAGGAATTGCTAGGCAATGCTCGGGAGAGATGTGTGTGTGAGCGTGGGAAAATCTGGGTGCCTGAGGCAATGGTTTTGAGGATCGAAAGTGTATTGAGCATGGAAGTGTGTGGAGCAGTGTATGAGTAATGGTGATGTGTGTTGTGTTGACTGAATGGTCCTGGAGGAAGGAGGGTGCAGAAAGCACCAGCAGTGATTGCACAGGTGTGCAACTACAGGTGTATGGAGAATGGTTGTGTGGAATACGTGGAGTATGGAATATATGGACTGTGGAATGGATGGTTGTGGAGTGAGTATGGTGGAAACTGTGGAGTGGAGTGCATGGTGCGAAGGTGTGTATGGGGAGGATGGACCCCATCACGAATACCCGGGGAGGGTAGTTTAAGAGTTAGGTAGAGGGTACAGGTAAATTGTGGTTGGATATTGGCATCTGTGGTGCGTGGTGGAAGAATGGTGTTTGGATGGGTGCATTAGTGTCGTGGAAATGGCTGGGCGTGTGGCCTGTTAGTATGTGTAGTTGAATGGGCACTCCACAACTGTGAGGATGTCGGCCAGGTGAGGCCGCAGGTGGGCTCTGGGAGCCGGTAGAGTTGTGGATGGGGCCCGAGGATCCGGAGGACGGACCCGGGTAGCCCAGTGCCAGAGGGCACCGAGTGGGGAGAGCGCCAGAGGGCCTTCCCCAGGTAGATAGGTAGGGTTAAGGAGCAGGTAAGCTCGGAGGCAACTGCAGTGGTGGAGGTGTGCAGGTGGGTAGACCTGCTGGGAGAGCCACACGACCCAGTCCTGAAATTGTGCAAGGGCACAGGGAGTTGAATCGGAGGAGTGAGACCCCAAATTGATGAAGCACCACAGTTTTGTCAATGGGAATTTGGTTCTTAAAACCGCATTGTGTAAGTTGGCCAATGGATTGGCAGGGAAAGACCCCGGGTAGTGTAAAGTGTATTAAAGTCATTTAGGAAGTAGTTAGGATTAAGAATCTCCTCGCACCATATACATCCACTCACCTGAGGCGATGACGTAACTCCACACCATGCCATGTTTTATTATTTTTTTGTGCAAATGTTTGATTGGATTGTGGGACGCATCATGACGTGGGTGTGACATTGTGCTTTGTTGTTCCATCTCTCCCTCCTTATGAGGATTGATGATGAATTGGTGATGGCAAATTTTGGTTTGAGGGATTGTGGGGACGAATTTGGTATAGGGGAAATATGGGGAAGACGTGACGGTAGCGACGAATTTGTAAATGTGTTAGATTTGTTTTGTACATATGGGGTAAGGGCAAGGGTCGAGTAGGTAACAGGGGGGGTGACGTACGGTAGGGACGAGCTTTCTCACTTCGCTCTCCGTACGCACCTCATCTTGCATTGCCTTGTTGATGTATACCCTTGTGACCTTACCCCTCGCTCACCAGTCTTCCCCCCCCCCCCCCCCCCTTGTCTTCCACCCGAGGACTGGGCGCCACTGGGTGCCGAGGGGAGCGTGCGGGAGTCCACCATTGTGTGCCCGAATTCTCCCGCAACCAGCTGTCTGCATCGATGCACCACTTATGGACCACATGTCTGTGGCTGAGCACCACTTATGGACCCCACGGGTTGGGGCATGGCCCCTCTGCTGGAACCGGCCATGATGGCCCGAGATCTTGCTGGCGGACCTTGGTAACATGGCACCTATGCCATACAGGTGAACCACACATAGTCGGCCCTGTGGGCCATAAATAAAAAGAACAGTGGACACGTTTTGTGCATGTGATTTTATTATGTCCAAATAGGCCGCCAGCAAAGAAGAAAGACAACATCTGGAAGAACGACAATGGCCAGCAGAGGGAGCCGAAGAGGAAGACCGGCACCAGGGGTTTGTTGTTTTTTTAAAATTATTATTGAACTGTGGTGACTGTGCACCGATTGGTGCTTGATGGTGCTTTGGTGCGTTTTTGGTGCTTTATGGTTCGTCGATGCAGGGCAGGCTGTCTCCCCCCCCCCCCCAAAGAACAATCACAGGTCCTGGGTTGCGTTTTGTAAATACAAGTAACGTTAACTGTAAATAATGCTCCCCCATCGTTCATGTTGTAGTTTGAAGACAATTCCGCAATTCGGTTAGCTGTGGGCGTAAATCTGTTAGGCAGGGTGCAATGGAGCAGCGGGACATATTTATTTGTTTTAAAACTGTCACACTCAGGGTCAGGTTAAATGTAGAGGGAGCTACATCTACGTGCCACACTAAAGGTAACAGTTTAATAGGCCCGGGACGTGCCTAAGAGGAGGAGGGTGCAGTGTTGTGGATTTGAGAATTGTTGTGTTTTTTTATTTTTTTATTATGGTTGTAAGTGTAATGAAGATCGTTGTAAAATATCACCCTCCTTCCTCCATTTGGTGTATAAAGGTCAAAGGTCGTGCCCGTAGTTATTCCATATACAATCACGTAGCAAATCATAGATTTCCTCCTTGTTCAGTAGTTATCTCCTTATTATGTGTATTAGATTAAGGCTTTGTCTTCCATTAATTAACACTCCATTGCACCGAATTCAAATAAGGTAGATTCCCTTCACATTCCCCCTTTGTCATCAATTGCCAACTGAATTGGGCGGTTTTCTGCATTCGCTGCTGCTGCTTTGGGACCGTGCTTTTTCGCTGCAAGACTCCATTGAGCACGAGGTCATCTCGGAGCGGAAAGTGGGAGGAGTCAGCCCAGCGCCAGGAACAAGCCGTAGCCTTGCCAACGCCTCCTCTGGGGGCGGGATTGGTGGGCCCTCGCGGCCAATCAGGGCCGAGGCGAGCTCGCCGATGGGCGTGTCCTGGAGGCCGGCGGCTTGATCGCCCCAGGCGCAATAAAAGCGCGCGCGGAAGCCTTTGAGAGAGATAGAGAGAGATGCGGCAGATGAGTTCAGAGGCAGTACCACGAGCAGTACCACGCAGCTTTGACTCCCCCCAGCAGCTTTGACTCCACCAGGCAGCGTTGGCTCCACCAGGCAGCTTCGACCCGTTACCACGCGGGAACCAGGATCGGTGGCATCGGTGGCCGTCGAGGTCCAGCCCGACGTCTCGTGCGGGATCAAGCCCGAACCATCTGCTCCAGTTGAACCTTCCTCTCCCTCCAGCCATCCACCTCCTGCCATTCCTGTCATCATTCCCCATGTAAGTGTGATTGTAGTCTGTCTTTTGTCTTGTCCTTGGGGTTAAGTAAGACTGTAATAGGTAAGCTAATTTGCACTGTGTCCTCTTCTTCGTCTGTATTTTATTTTATTATCCTTCCTTCTTCCTTGGTTTCTTTAATTGTGTAAATAGTAGTAATAAATAATATTCGTATTTCCAACCTTTTGCCTTCTTCTTCTTCACATCCGTTCGTCTTTGAGGTTTCCACATTGGACACCTGTGGCACGATTTGGCCAACGTTCAAGGATCGGGTTAGTTCCTTGTTAATAGTTCGTGCCGCGGTTGCTAAAACCGCTCGGCAATTAACATCTGTCCGCGGTACGAACGGGGCTGTGCACCTGCCTTTCCGGAGGTAGCTGGGCAGCGTCAGGGACCACGTCGGTCAGTCGTAAACGAGGGGATTAATCCCCCCTCGAAAAGGGGAACAGAGGCCGAAGTTGGGTTCTGTAACAATATATATATCTATATATATATCTATATCAATATATATATCTATATATATATATATCTATATATATATCTATATATATATCTATATATATATATATCTATATATATATACAATGCATATATATATATATATATATATATATATATATATATATATATATATATATATATATATATATATATATTTATATATATATATATATATTGTTACGGACGCGGTTTAGATGTTATTTTGACCGAGCGGTTGCTATGACCGCGACCGAACAGTTATTCCCCGACTAGACCCCGATTGCACCCAGACGTTGACCAAATCGCGCTATGCTAAATCAATGATGGAAAGGACACAACGACTGGGATAGATGAAACGACGCAAGGGGTACAGTTCTCAAGACCTCCGGAGGAGGGTATAATTACAGTGGTGGAGAAAAGGGGGTAGATTACACGGCAGAGTGAGGTAAAAGACACAGAAGAGATGGGCACTTAATAACCGTCTTATCTTATCCCAGACAGACCACAGACAAACGGAACAAGGCTGACTTACACAGGGATTGGACAGGTAGTCGATAGCACAAGGTGCACCTTGGCTCGGGGACAGGATAAAGCACGGTCCAGTCCAGAGATGCGGGGAGGCCTCACAGCGCTCGGAGGATACGTCTTGCTTGCTCCAAGCTCAGCGTGCATCTGACGTCACCTCCCTCTCCCTGCGTATGCTCAGCGGGGAGTGACACGCCCTCGGCTGGTTGGCTCCGCCCCCCTGGGGCCGGTCCGCCGCTTCCATTGGGTGCGGGGGTTACCGGGCTCCGCCCTTGACGAGGAGCTGACAGGGAGCCCCTATTTGGTAACCCCGTCGAGCACATGTTCGATGGCGGCTCGTTGGGGAGGCCTGCTGCCCTCCCAACACCCCCTACCAACCAAGCCGGAGTGAGGACGCGCACTCCCCGTGCACGCCGCCGCCGTTGCTGTTGTTGTTGTTGTTGTTGCTGAACCGTGAGGAAGAGCTGCGGGGAGGTATTGGGAGGTCCTAAACTTCCAAACGGTGCCATACAATCACATTCTGGTGCAACGAAGGGTCAGAATTAATGGAAACGAGTCCTTAACTGACATAGACTAAGAATAACTAGCAAGATGTCCTATAGTTGTCTTACATGAGATGCGGTGAACCTGGGCACGACATTTAATGGGGGAAATAGGGGGAGGTCGGGTCTACAGAGTGTTGTTTACAGAAAATGGGACTAGGGAATGGGGGATTGGGGATAGTTGGGAAGTATTGAGGAAATAGGGGAATATTTACAAGCGGATATGGATGGATGCAAATCCCATATCCGCAACATTGCACCCTTCTCTACCTCGGGGCGTCCCGACCCGATAAATTTTTACCTACTTTAGTGTGGCACTCACATGTAGTTCCCTCTACTATTAACTCAACCCTGAGTGCGACAGTTTTACAGATGTTCACAAATGAGTAAATATGTCCCCCTGCGACGTTGCACCCTTCTCCTAACAGAAACACACCCACAGGATAACCGAATCGCGGAAAGCATCCTCAAACTAAACATACAGCCGGTAGGGAGCATCATTTATACAAGACTACAATGATATTTGCACAACGATCCAGGACCTGTTCTTTGAGGAACACATGCAGATGTTATGCATAGGGAGAGCACGCATGCCAGCATCGATACACCAACCCACGAGTGCCCTGTGGCCCTACGGCCTTTAATAATGTGCAGAGCACCCCGTCCAAGCACCAAAAGCACCACCCCATACGCACAGTCAGCACCATCCGGTGCACCAATAAAGTGTTCAATAACAATGCACAATTAAGTGTCCATGGTCACCGGTGGTGTCGCAGCCGGCCGATGTTCTGCCGCTGGTCTTGCCTTCTTGGAGTGCACTTGGCCTTCTGGCTTCTTTAGAAATAAAGAAAGGTGCCAACCGCGTCCATTTCTTAATTGTGGCCGTCAGGGGGCCAACTAAAAGTGGTTCACCTGTATGGCATAGGTGCCACGTTGACCCAGAGGTCCATCCACGGGTGGTGCTGGACCGCAAAAGAACTGCGGTCCATTGTGGGCAGCCACAAAAATTGCGGTCCATATGGTGTATCGATCCAGGCAGCAAGCAGCGGAAGTACAGGCCCACAACTGCGGAGCCAGCACCTCTCTCTCCTCTCTCTCTGCCCCAAAGCCAGATCCTCGGAGGTGGGAGACAAAAGAAGACAAGTGAGTAAGGTGGTAAGGGCGCAAAAGTGCACGCAATTCAAGGTAATGCACACTGGGGGCACATGGGAACCAGGTGAGACAGGTACGTTCCTACCGTACGCCCCCCCCCCCCCCACCAGGTAACCTACATTGCCCCTCCCTTACCCCTTACTGTATCCACAAAACACAACACTACCCATAAACATCTACTTTACACATCAACAAACGTCCCTACTGTCTTCCCCGTTCCTCCCATAAACCAAATTCGTCTTCTCTCCCTCCTAACCAATCAAATTTGCCATTTCCAACTCTCATCAAAATTTGCCATCTCCAACTCAACATCAAAATTTGCCATCACCAATTCATCATCAGTCCCTCCTAAGGAGGGAGAGATGGAATCACCCCAATGTCTCATCCACGTCGTGATGCGTCTCACAAATCCACACGGCAATTCTCCTTTCCTGCAACACAGAACAAAGGAACACAGGTGTGGAGTCATCATCATCACCTCAGGTAAGTGGCTGCGTATGGTGCGACAGGTTCATCAATCCTAACTATTTCCTAAATGACTTTAACAACTTTACATTACCCGGGGTCTTTCCCTGCCAATCCATTGGCCAACTTACACTATGGGTTCTAAAAACCAATTCCCATTGACCAAACTGTGGTGCTTCTCAATTTGGGGTCTCACTCCCCCGATTCAACACTCGGTGCGCCCGCACAATTTCGGTGGCTGGGTCGTGTGACGCTCCCAGCTGGTCCGCCCACCTGCACACCTCCACCACTGTTGTTGCCTACCAAGCTCACCTGCTCCTCACCCTAACCTAACTAACTGGGGAAGGCCCTCTCGCACTCTCACCCCCTCAGTGCCCTCTCTGGCACGGGCTGCCCGATCCACACCCGGGATCCTCAGGCACCCCCTGACACTAACGGCTCCCAGAGCCCACCTGCGGCCTCACCTGGCCGACATCTAACAGTGGCGGAGTGCCCAACCATTCACACTCATATTAACAGGCCACACGACCAGCCAATTTCACCACACCAATGCACCCATCCACAATACCATTCTGCAACCGCACCACAAATGCCAATATCCAACCACAATTTACCTATACCTTCTAACTATTCTTTAAACTACCCTCCCCGGGTACTCGTGAAAAGGGGTCCACTCTTCCCCCATCCACACCTTCGCACCATGCACACCACTCCGTACCACTTACTCCAACTCTCTCCACACCACTCATTCTCTGCTCCATATATTCCACACACCTGCACTTGCACACCTGTGCTCTCATACTTGGTGCCGCCTGCACACTTCTCTCCCCCAAGCGCATTCGCGCTGATCCACAACACTCACTACTCATACACTGCTCCACACACCTGTCCAGTTCTCACACAGCATCATCTCATCTAACTACTCCCCTCTGAAACTTGCGCTTCCCAGTCGTCCCTTTAAACTATTGCGCTCCCTCGTCATTATCATCCACTCTAATCTACCTGCGTCCCCTCTACAGGTATCCTTGTCACTAACTAACCTTAACGTTACCTAATGTCATCTTCGCTAGATCCCTACACACGATATATCCTAACCCTCCCGGGCTAGTTTTCACTGCCATCAACCCCATAATCTATAGCGCATTTGCCCCCCACTTTTTGTGAGGGATGACCGAGTTGCCATCCCACCACATCGGGCATCTCCCACTACCAATTTTGCACATCAAATTTCAACAAATCAAAAATTTGCCAATCACTACCCATCATCTGCCAATCATTACTGCCAATCCTTTGCCAATCATCAAATTTTGTTTTTTTCTAATTTTGGGTCCAAAACACTAACCTCATCACCCGTCTACTTATTAGATCCTCTCGGTGCGCCAATTCCCTTCTAAAGCTCGGCTTCGTACAGCCGAGCAATGAATGCGGGTTGTTTGGTGCCAGCGGCTGGATACGTCCCGCATTCGGTGCAGGGAAGGAGGTTTACCCGGGCCGAGGTCCCATGTACCACCTCGGCGTGGAGCCATCCAATGTCCCGATCTCGACCTGCCGGCACGTCTCAACAAAATGTGGTCGCCATGACGACCCTTCCTATCGGGCTGCCCGCTCCGCCTAGTGGAGCACGGACGCGGCCATTCAAAGCGAGGCCCAGCGTGGATCGCGTACGGCGGTCCTTTCGAACCCGCCGTGGCTCGGATCCCCGCTGGTTCTCGCGGCACGTGAAGCCCGGCACGCACCGAGGGCCCGATTCGGCTATAAGTCGCTCTAACCGCTAACCCGGTTACCGTCGATGCCTCACCTGCAGCTGCATGCTTACACGCATACGCTACCCCTTTCTTGCTCATACATCCAGCCGTTTCCCTGCTCTTGGTCATTGCACCTTCTCTTACACACCCAGGTACACTCATTCCACTCACAGACTTGGTCACACACCTGACCACCGAACACCTTGGCACACATTCGTCGCTCGCACGCCTCACCAACACACCTCTTCGCGCCCCCTCCTCGGTCACCTCCTCTGTGATGATCACAGGTGTGCTCTCACTCGCACACCCAACCATGTGCCTCACTACCAATTCCAGCGTGCATTCCCACACACGCTCTACCATTCCAGGTGTGCTTCCTTTCTCACCTGTCACAACCAACTCACGCTCCGTGTCACTCTTACTACTCTCACCTCCACTCTTGACAGCGCACTCACCCTTACTCTCGACAGCGCACTCTTTTCTCATGCACCCGTCCGTTACACACCTTTCTCGCGCACACTCTCCCGTTACACCCTCTGTAACACTCACCACAGGTGTACACTCTTCCTTACTTTTGACAGCGCAGTCTTTCCCCATGCACCCCAGAGTCGGACTTTCTCGCACACCTCCTTTTTCGCACACCAGACCTGTCGCACACTTCACCAACGGCCTCTCACGAACACCCGGGTCCATCTCGACCCCCAAGCTTATTAAATCACCTGGCGCATCATACGCACGACCATATTGGTCACCACTTACACCGGGTCCTCTTTCTCTTCGCTTCTCCTCCATCACCTGCGAACCCCTCATCCGGTTAATGAGCACATCATCACGATCCGAACACAGACTTTGGACCAATTCTTTTACTTCCTCCTTTATCTCTTTCTTATCCTCTCTCCGTCGCTTCTTAATTTCGCTCACCCCTTCTTCCACTTCTTCTAATTTCTGCTTCACCTCCTTCATCTCCTCGTGCGCCCCCTTAAGTTCTTCCTCTAACTCCACCTTATTTTTTTCTATGTGCTTCCGCACCTCCCGCTCTTTAACCTCCATCACCTCTACCACCTTGTTCATTTTCCTCGTCAGGTCCTCATGTACCGTCTGACACTCTTTTTTAATTACCCCTACGTCCTTTTTCATCTCCTTCTGTGTCGATTTTAAACCCTCTATTACCGCTGTGTTCTTCTTTACCTGGTCCCCCAACTCCTTTTGTCCCACTGTCAGTTGTTCTACTCCCAGCGTCAACTCCTCTATACCACCTTGCAATTTTACAGTCCCCTTTCTCACCTCCTTCTCCATGCGCTCCTTACAGTGCCTCACCTCCTCGCGCACTCCTCCGACCTCCTCACTCACACCTCTTCTGATCTCTTCTCCCATCACTTGCATCTCCTGCCCAGATGCCACCCTCATCTGCTCCATTTCCTCCCTGTGAGCATCCAATTTAGTTTCTACCCCCATTCTGACCCCCTCTATCTGCTGCCCCATTTGTTTAACTTCCCTTTCCGCTTGGTCCCTCATGTCCCTCAATTTGCCTTCCATACTAGTTTCTAACCCCTCTAACCCCTTTTTCATCCCTTCCATTTGATTCTCTTGAGCGGCCATTCTGTTTTCTACCCCCGTTAACCCATGTTTCACCCCTTCTATCCCATTGTCTAACCCCTCAAATTTCTTGTCTAATCCCTCAAATTTCTTGTCTAATCCCTCAAATTTCTTGTCTAATCCCTCAAATTTCTTGTCTAATCCCTCACCGGTACCCCTCGCTTCGTCCCTCATTACCCCCATTTGGCCCTCCAATCGCTCACCCAGTCGCTCAATTTGGCTCCCCATACTCATCTGTACAGCTGCCTGTAGCTGCGCAATGAGGGCCTGCATGTCAATCCCTCCCACTTGTGCAGCGGGCGCGGCCGCCGTAGCCATCTGCGAGGCGCCATTTTGCGCGGCCGTAACCTTGTGCGCGAGGTCGCCATTTTGCGAACCTGCCACCCTCACTGCTTCGCTGTCCTCATGTCCCTCAATTTGGTCCTGGATAGACCCTGCCTCACTCTCCTCTACCGGAACCCAGCTGTCTTGATCTGCCATAGCGCGACTTTCAAAATTCGGGTTTTTTTTGTAAAACAAAATCAAATTTCGGTGACTTTATAATTTTTGACCAAATTCTTTTCTAGATGTTTTTTTTTAAATTTGGTTCGGGCCTCGAATCTCACTCCTCGACACCAATTGTTACGGGTAATAACACAATTGGTGTCCAAAATTTGGGCTAAATAAATTTAGTCCCAGGTTCGAATCCCAACTCCTGACACCAATTGTTACGGACGCGGTTTAGATGTTATTTTGACCGAGCGGTTGGTATGACCGCGACCGAACAGTTATTCCCCGACTAGACCCCGATTCCACCCAGACGTTGACCAAATCGCGCTATGCTAAATCAATGATGGAAAGGACACAACGACTGGGATAGATGAAATGACGCAAGGGGTACAGTTCTCAAGACCTCCGGAGGAGGGTATAATTACAGTGGTGGAGAAAAGGGGGTAGATTACACGGCAGAGTGAGGTAAAAGACACAGAAGAGATGGGCACTTAATTACCGTCTTATCTTATCCCAGACAGACCACAGACAAACGGAACAAGGCTGACTTACACAGGGATTGACGGCAGGAAGGGACAGGTAGTCGATAGCACAAGGTGCACCTTGGCTCGGGGACAGGATAAAGCACGGTCCAGTCCAGAGATGCGGGGAGGCCTCACAGCGCTCGGAGGGTACGTCTTGCTTGCTCCAAGCTCAGCGCGCATCTGACGTCACCTCCCTCTCCCTGCGCATGCTCAGCGGGGAGTGACACGCCCTCGGCTGGTTGGCTCCGCCCCCCTGGGGCCGGTCCGCCGCTTCCATTGGGTGCGGGGGTTACCGGGCT
This sequence comes from Myxine glutinosa, assembly GCF_964187855.1. Lineage (NCBI taxonomy): Eukaryota > Metazoa > Chordata > Myxini > Myxiniformes > Myxinidae > Myxine > Myxine glutinosa. Next base: position 103,420,066 of record NC_136268.1, on the reverse strand, counting down.
CCGCCCTTGACGAGGAGCTGACAGGGAGCCCCTATTTGGTAACCCCGTCGAGCACATGTTCGATGGCGGCTCGTTGGGGAGGCCTACTGCCCTCCCAACACCCCCTACCAACCAAGCCGGAGTGAGGACGCGCACTCCCCGTGCACGCCGCCGCCGTTGCTGTTGTTGTTGTTGTTGATGTTGCTGAACCGTGAGGAAGAGCTGCGGGGAGGTATTGGGAGGTCCTAAACTTCCTAACGGTGCCATACAATCACATTCTGGTGCAACGAAGGGTCAGAATTAATGGAAACGAGTCCTTAACTGACATAGACTAAGAATAACTAGCAAGATGTCCTATAGTTGTCTTACATGAGATGCGGTGAACCTGGGCACGACATTTAATGGGGGAAATAGGGGGAGGTCGGGTCTACAGAGTGTTGTTTACAGAAAATGGGACTAGGGAATGGGGGATTGGGGATAGTTGGGAAGTATTGAGGAAATAGGGGAATATTTACAAGCGGATATGGATGGATGCAAATCCCATATCCGCAACAATATATATATATATATATATATACAGTGTATATATATTGTTACGGTTCTCCGCCGCCCTTCTTCCCCTTACCAAGGGGGGATTAATCCCCTTGTTGTCCCCCGTCGCACAGCGTAGCGAAAGGGGGACTATGGCTTTCCCCTCCGTCCGTGTGTGTGTGTTTGCGTGCGGGCGTGCGTAAGCGAAGGACCGCATTCGAATTTGGTGTGTGGGTGCAACCCACGTCAAAATCCAAGATGGCCGCCGCCATGTATGTCTGATGCCATGTATGTCTTAACCTTGTGAGATGAATATCTTGAAAAATAAGCGAAGTACCAACTTCTAATTTGGTGTGTGGGTGTATCTCGGCATAAGGAAGAACGCTATTGAAAATTGGGTCGCCACGTCAAAATCCAAGATGGCCGCCACCATATATATGTCTGAAACTTGTGAGCGAAATATCTCGAAAAATAAACGAAGTACCAACTGCTAATCTGGTGTGTGGGTGTATCTAGGCACAAGGAAGAACGCTGTTTAAAATTGGGTCACCACGTCAAAATCCAAGATGGCCACCGCCATGTATGTCTGAACCTTGTGAGATGAATATCTTGAAAACTAAGCGAAGTAGTTTTCATCTGTTTGCCGTCTGTGGATCGTCTGTTTGCCGTGTCGCGAGCAAGGCCTTTGCCGCGTCGCGAACGATTTGAAATCGAAGTTAAGTGATTGTTCCCATTTGTATTTTCGTTATAACTGTATTTATTTATGGTGTTGTACGTATATTGTGTCCCGACGAAGATTTTTCGGTGCAAATCTTTCATACCTGTATTGAAAATCGTGTTAATTCGTGTCGTGTCTTGAGGCCTTGTACAGTGTGCACTGTACAACCTTGAGGCTTTGTTTTTCTCTCAGTGGTCCGTCGTTTGTGATCCAATAACTTTCGTTCTCTGTATTCCCAGTCTTTTCACCCATAGCCTACTTCCTTGTGTAAATCTCAACTCAAAAAACAAACAAAAAAAAAAAAAAACAAATATTTCCTTCTCTGTTCTCATTCGTTTATTCATTCTTATTCGTTCGTTCGTTCTTCGACCACGTGTTTCTCCCCCATTTCCACAGATAGTTTTCACTCATTAACCTTCAATGTTTACACTTTCCCCTCAAGTTATGTATTCCGTCGTATTTTATAACACCTTTTTCTTCTTCTTCTTTAAAAGGCTGCTTTCGACTTGCTCACCAAATCAATTCATCCCCAAAAAAATATCCATCTCCTATAGTGCCTTTTTTCTACATTCCCTAAACTCTCCTGCACTCCATCCTCCATCCAGCGTCCTTAAACATATTTTTAACTCGAAGGTCACAAGAAACTCATTTTGCAATAAATGTTCGTTTCCCATAAATCGTACACTTTCAAAAATCCAATCTCACCCCTCCCCTCCAAATCTTCCCCATAACCCCTCCCCTCCAAATCTTCCCCATCACCCCTCCCCTCCAAATCTTCCCCATCACCCATCCCTTTCAAATCTCCCCCCTTGCCCCCTCCCTCCTAAACTACCCCCTCACCCCTCCCCGCCAAGACGCCCCCTCGCCCCTCCCCTCCTAGACTCCTGCCTCACCCCTCCCCTCCAAATCTCCCCCATATCCCATCCCTTTCAAATCCCTCCCCTTGTCCCTTCCCTCCCAAACTCCCCCCTCACCCCTCCCCTTCAAATCTCCCCACCCTCATTGCTTCTCAATTTCCCCCCTCTCACTCCCCCTCCTCAAAGCGTCTTCCCCGCTTCTTCCCCCTTCAAACTCTCACCTCCATCTCCCCCAACCTTCTGCCTCGCTCTTCCCCCTCCTCAAATAACACCTCATTGTGGCTCACCCAATCACCATCAAACCTTTTGTCCGCCCCATCCTTCCCTTTCTCCAAGCTATTCTGAAATTTCTGACACACCTTCATCAGCTCTCCCTACCTCTTCCACCTCTTCCACATCTTACCCTACCCCTCCTCCCCCCTGTTCTGTATCTGATGCTCCCCCTTCCTCTTCATTAACGGTATGGACCTCAAACATCCGGGGCCTTCGTTCAAACTTAACTGATCTCTCCATACAGGTTGCTTCTGTCAAACCAGACGTGATCTGCTTAACAGAAACTTTCCTCCTTTATGATGTCTCTGATTCCATAGTATCTCTCCCGGGCTACTCCCTCCTCCGGTATGATAGACCTGAGCCTCGTCCTGGAGGCGGGGTTGCTATCTTTATCAAAAACTCTCTTCCTCACTCGCCCTGCACTGCACTCTCTCCACCTCACCCCCAGGAATACCTCTGGCTACGGCTTCCCCTTCGCTCCCACCTCTTGTTCATATGTGTGTTGTACCGTCCACCAAACAGTGATGACTCCATCTACATCTCGCTGTCTGATGATATGGACCAACTTCTATCTACTCATCCCAACTCTCTCTTCCTCATATGTGGTGATTTCAACTGTCATCATGCCAGTTGGCTGGGTGTGGGTACCTCTCTCACCAGCCATGGCTCCTCAGCAAAGGACTTCTGCGACTCACTGAGACTGACACAATCTGTCAATTTCCCGACCCGGATCTCAGTCAACGGAACATCTTCTCTTCTGGACTTGGTTATGACTAACTTCCCTGAAAATGTCTGCTGCTCTTCTTCTACTCCGATCGGATCATCTGATCATGTCCTTGTTAAAGTGGACATCTCTCTGACCATCCTCAGGGAGCCTGCTCAGCGTCGACGAGTCTGGCATTTCACTCAGGCCAACTGGCACGGTCTTCAAGCAGCCATCAATCATCTGGACTGGTCTCCCATCTCTACCACCTCTGACATCAACTCATCCTGGGAATTCTTCCAAAGTAAATTGCTCTCTCTCATGCACAGATTTATCCCATCTCGTCTTCAGTTGTCATACCCTTCCTCCCGTCCATGGTACACGGAATCTTGTGGTGAGGCTGTTGCCCAGAAACAACTTGCCTTCGTCTCCTGGAAAGCAAATCCAACGGAAGGAAATCTCATTTCCTTTCACAAAGCCCGAAACAAGTGTGTGTCCACCCTCAGGAGAGCCAGGAAACAATATCTCTCCGTTCTCAAGACCGAACTCTCTTATCTGTCTCCCTCTTCCAAATCCTGGTGGCGTCTGGTCAAATCCGTTTCTGGTGTTTGTTCCCCCTCCATCCCCTCCCTTACCTCAAACGGCTACACAGCTGACTCCGCACGTGAAAAAGCTGAATGCCTCAACTCTGTGTTTGCCTCTAAATCTTGTGTCCCAAACCCATCCCTCTCTGTACCCACCATACCCAGTCGTACCCTGCTGCTCCTGGACTCCGTGTCCTTTCCTCCTGACAAGGTGGAAAAGTTTCTGTCAACCCTCGACTCTGATTCTGCAACTGGACCCGACGGCATCAGCCCACGGGTCCTAAAATCCTGCTCTGCTGCTCTATCTCACCCTCTCTCTGTTCTCTTCACCCTCTCTTTTGCTCAAGGTCAACTGCCATCTGCTTGGAAATCAGCCAACATCACCGCTTTGCACAAAAAAGGTGCAAAAACAGATCCTAGCAACTACAGACCAATCAGCCTTCTCCCAATTATCAGCAAAGTCATGGAATCCATCATTGCTTCGGATATGAAATCTTTCCTCTTCTCCAATGGCTTGATCTCTGATCATCAATTTGGTTTCAGACCAGGTCACTCTACTCTGGACATGCTGCTTCTGCTGTCTCAACAATGGATGGAGGTCCTCAATGCCAAACAGGAAATTAGAGCTGTCTCCCTCGACATATCACATGCCTTCGACACGGTCTGGCACCCCGCTCTGCTCACCAAACTCTCCTCCTTTGGTATCCATGGAAATCTCCACGCATGGCTGGCGGACTTCCTCTCTAGTCGTCGTCAACGTGTGGCCCTGAATGGGTTTCTCTCATCTCCTCTTCCTGTTCAGGCTGGAGTTCCCCAAGGCAGTGTTCTGGGCCCCGTGCTTTTTCTGGTCTTCATCAATGATCTCTCTGACTCTCTCGAAAATCCTCTCTATCTCTTTGCTGATGACTCCACTCTCTGCCGCTCCATTCCTCTTCCCTCAGATCGGCAGTCTGCTGCCTCCTCACTCTCTGAAGACCTGGACAAAATCACAGACTGGTCAAACAAGTGGAACATGTCTTTCAATCCTGACAAATCTCACACTCTTACTATGTCTCTCCGAAAAGATCGACTGGACAACCCTCCCATCTACTTTCTCAACAATCCTCTCCAAGAAGTTCTGTCGCTCAAGATTTTGGTTCTCACTATCTGCCATGATCTTTCTTGGGAAAACCACATTTCCAAGCTGGCCTCCAAAGCCAGTCGCCGACTGGGCATCCTCCGTCATGCGAAGTCCTTCCTCGGCACACCTGAGCTCCTCACCACATACAAGGCTTTCATCCGCAGCTCAATGGAATACTGTTCTCCCCTATGGGCCGGTGCTCCTGCCTCACACCTAACTCGGCTTCACGCTGTTGAAACCAAAGCTTTCAGAATTATTGGAATCTCCCGCGATGAAGCTATCTCTGAGGGCCTTTCACTCACTCACCGCAGGCAGGTAGGTGGTCTTTCTGTCTTCTACCGACTCCTCTCCGGCCTTGCACCCCCAGCTCTCTCTGTGCTCTGTCCCCCAAATATTCCTACAGGTCGGACAAGATCTGCCAGCAACCCTCTGATGGTTAAACTGCCGAAATCTCGGCTCTCTGCTCACCTTCACTCTTTCATGCCTCTTTTCTCCCGCCTCTGGAACAAACTCCCTCACTCCCTTCAATCCCACTCCTCCCTCCAGGTCTTTAAAACAGCTGTTCACCACCATCTCTTATCTTCCCCCATCCAAAACCTTGATCTTTTCTACCCCCGCTAATTCACCCCAGATCCACCTTGTTTGAAATTCCAACTTCTTTCCTGGAAGTCCAGGCAGTGTCCATATGTTTTATACCTCTCCCACCGCCCCCTTCCCATGCCCCCCCCCCCCCCCCCAAAGCCCTCGCCCTCTCTCAGATCTCTCGATGTCTCCATGTCTCTCGGTCCCTGCTCTCAAATGTTGTGTTTGTGTCCTTCCCCCTCTCTCCCCATCTTGTCTACCGCTCCCGATGTTATATGTTTTATGTGTCGGTTTGTCTTTGTGTGTGATTAATGTTCGCTCTTTCACGAGCCTCGATCTTGTATACAAAAAAAAAAAAAAAAAAAAAAAAAAAGTACCAACTTCTAATTTGGTGTGTGGGTGTATCTCGGCATAAGGAAGAACGCTATTGTAAATTGGGTCGCCACGTCAAAATCCAAGATGGCCACCACCATATATATGTCTGCAACTTGTGAGCGTAATATCTTGAAAAATAAGCAAAGTACCAACTTCTAATCTGGTGTTTGGGTGTATCGAGGCACAAGGAAGAACGCTATTGTAAATTGGGTCGCCACGTCAAAATCCAAGATGGCCACCGCCATGTATGTCTGAACCTGGTGAGCGGAATATCTTGAAAAATACGTGAGGTACCAACTTCTAATCTGGTGTGTGGGTGTATCTAGGCATACGGAAGAACGCTATTGAAAATTGGGTGGCCATGTCAAAATCCAAGATGGCCGCCTCCATGTATGTCTGAACCTTGTGAGCGAAATATCATATCATAGCATGTTTTCTGCGTCTTCCACTTTGTCAACTCACATCACTTCACCGACGGGGGACCTAGGCGTAACGCTCGTTCTTTCTGGGCTTGACGGAACCGAGACTTGAAACGTCCCTTCCGGGCAAACGCAAAGTAGGGTTTCAGGACCAACTCTCGCTCGTACCTAATTCCCTGCGCCGCCACGGAAGCGAGGAAGCAAGGATCGCACAAGCCATGTGTGGTTTGGGTACGCCGAGCGGATTGAGTACTACGTGGTCCGTGCAGTTTAGTAGTGGAACCCGATTCGAGTGGTTCTATTCGTACCATGCTTAGCCAATGAGGAAACCACAGGAACGAACAAATGGAAAAAGGAAGAACACAGGTTTAATTATTCCCACACGTATATACAATGATCGGGGACGCAGAGACACAGGGCAGCACTTAATCAGTCTTATCTTATCCCCCGGACTCGGGCCCGTCACACTCACACAGGGAATTGCAGATGGATTGATGTTCAGCCAGACGCGTCGGCGAACAAAACCAGTCATATCTTTTTAACGCGTGGTTCGGTTTTTACAAAATAAACTTTTTCTTGAAGGGCTGAACCGTGCACTCACAACGATACCGAGTTTGACCCTGGGAGAGCCGTTTTGCGCCGGCAAAGGCGCCTTGTTTTCCGTGATGACCATGTCGTGCTGCATAGATTACCATAAATTATAATATATTACCGGCGGCGCGTTCCGTGACGTCACGGCTCACTTAATTGCAATTATCTCTGGGATTCCTTGGCCGAATCGTACCAACTTCTATATATATAAAGCAGTAAAGTATGTTTGTTTGTCCTCTTATAACTCGAGAACTACTCATCGCAGAGAAAAACCAAAGGCATATTCGGAATCAGTACGTCTCAGAGCAACTACAGCACACCTTAAATTTTAAAAAACTTCGGGTTTTAAAATTAGCGTATTAGCGCAGAAGCGCTAGCAGAAGAGGGAGGGAATCGAAGGGAGGGAGCGCAGCGCTCCCTCTAGCGCTTCGCAGCGCCAGCGCTTCTGTTAGCGTAATTAGCGTATTTCGGAACGTTAATTTTTCAGCTTCATTATTCGGAATCAGTACGTCCCAGAGAAACTTCGTAATGTTAATTTTTTCAACTTCATCCGATTGACATGGGACCAATGGCATGTGACAGAGAGTGAAACATACATGCCACATTTATTTGACGACAATGAGTTCCGACTTCCGGGTTCGTGCCGCCAACCCTGTTAGGTGCCTCTTGCGGCACACAGGGAATTACCAGTGAACTGGTACTCAATTTGCCGACCTCGGTAGGATGACAGGCTGAGTCAACCACCCTGGTGTTAAGGGGCAGGAGGGGAGGGGGAAGAGGAGGGAGGGAGGGGAACGGGAGGGGGAGGGGGGGAAGGGGGAGGGGGGAGGGGGAGGGGGAAGGGGGAGGGCAGGGGGGAGGGGAGGGGGAGGTGAAGGGGGGGAGTGGAGAAGGGGGAGGGGGAGGGGGGGAGGGGGGAGTGGAGGAGGGAGGGGAGGGGGAGGGGCCCTTCTTCCCCCGGGCACCCCCACACCCTCCCCTCCCCCATTCCCTTCCCCCCCTTCCCCCTCCCCCTCCCCTCCTCCCACTTCCCCCTCCCCCCCTCCCCCTCGTTCCCCTCCCCTCCTCTTCCCCCTCCCCTCCTCCTCCCCCACCAGCAATGCGGGTACTTCTGCTAGTGTGTGTATATATATATATATATATATATATATATATATATAGTATATATATATATATATATATATATATATATATTGTTGTGGATATGAGAATGGTTTTTTTTTGTTGTTGTTGTTGTGTAAATAGTTGTAAAAATATCGCCCTCCTTACTCCAGTGTTGTATAAAGGTCAAAGGGCGTTCCCGTAGTTAATTCCATAAAGCATACACGAAGGAACCATATATCCATGTTCAGTAGTTATATCCTTATTATGTGTATTAGGCTAAGGATTTGTCTTCATTAATTTGACACTCCATTGCACTGCATTAAATAAAGTAGATCCCTCCGACATGGCATCTTCCAAGTGCCAGGTTTAGCCACTTTGCTGCATTTCATCTGCCGTCCACTTTGCTGCAATTGCCAACTGCATTTTGGGCGGTTTTCTTCATTGCCATTGCTGCCCTTTGGCTGGGGCTAGCGCGAATCGCCCCCAAAACCACCATTGGCCACGAGGCAAGGTCGGGGAAGAAGGGCGTGTCTCCACCTCGTCATAGACGGGAGGAGTGAACCAGCCCTTGCCGACCAACCCAGAACGAGGGGTTGGCTTTAGAGGGCGGAGAGAGAACGTTTGGGGGAGGTTCGCAAAAGGGTCAAGGGTGGGGCTTATATAACCCGAGGCAGAGGCCCCCAGAGAGAGTCGAGGAGGGAGGAGATCAGAACACCGAAAAGCCTGGAAGTTGTTGTTGGACTAAGCAAGAGAGGAAGTTGTTGGACTGGGTTGGACTAAGAAAGAGAGAGGAGAGAACCCGTCACGCCAGACCCCCCACCAGCAGCGTTGGCTCCACCAAGCAGCTCCGACCCGTTACCCCGCGCACACGACAGGATCGGTGGCATCGGCGGCCGTCGAGGTCCAGCCCGACGTCCCATGCGGGATCAAGCTTCAGCCAGCTCCGTGCCTTCCTCCCCCTCCAGCCACCCACCTCCTTCCAGCCAATCCTGCCTGCAATTTCCCCATTCGTGTACGTGAGTTTGTTCTGTGTGTCTTGTCCCAGGGTATTAATTAAGCCTGTTTAGATAAGCTAGCGATTTTCACTGCGTCTCTGAGTTCTTCTGTAAATTATTTTATTATCCTTCCTTCTTCCTTGGTTACTTTTGGGTGTAAATAGAAATAAATTATATTGGTATTTCTTACCCGTTTGTCTTTCTTTCTTCTTTACATCCTTCGCTTTAGTCTTTTCCCCATTGAATATCTGTGGCGCGATTCGGCCAACGTTCAGGAATCGGGTTAGTCGGGGTAACTGTTCGGGCGCGGCGGCCATCCGCTCGGCAAACAACATCCTAGCCGTGTCCGTAACAATATATATATATATATATATATATATATATATATATATATATATATATATATATATATATATATATATATATATATATATATATATATATATATATATATATATATATATATATATATATATATATATATATATATATATATATATATATATATATATATATATATATATGTGTGTGTGTGTGTGTGTGTGTGTGTGTGTGTGTGTGTGTGTGTGTGTGTGTGTGTGTGTGCGTGCGTGCGTGTGTGGTGGAAACAGCACCACCTTTGATGGTAGCCGCTATTACAAATAATCTTCCTTTATCTTATGATGGAGTATATGATGTGTTGTGATCAATAAAATTTCCTTCAAAAATGACAAAAATTAGAAAGTGCTTTTAAAAGAATGTGCCGCAGCACATTAACCACCAAAGGTGGGCCAAGAAGTGCCGCTGGTGCTCATATTGTTTCATACTACAAACGGCAAGCAGAAACTAGCGATGAAAAATGTTTACTTGTGCAGCCATCAGAACGTTTAGTAACACACATTTACTTAGACACACACACAGCCAATGATTTGTTGTTCTTTCAGATTGTATAATTTCAAGTGGCCAAACATCAGTATCCCTATTCACATGTGGATCAAACGCATGTAATTGAGCCTCCGATAAATGCCATTCCACGATTGTTGTTTTAATGGCGGGTGCTGCTCGACTCAGTTACGTCCACATGGACATGCTGTATGAAGTCTCACCGGTGGCAAAAGCAGTGTGACCAACAGGGGGTCAATTGCTCCACTCCTCTTTCCCTTTCCCCTTCCTGGCTTCACCTGTCACGTCACACAGCAAACGAGGTTAAAAGCCCTCCATAAAAGGAAGTACACACACATGACACGTCGTGATATAGCTTATGTAGTTGCTAATTCCAGCACAAAACTAGCGGTCTTTGTTGGTGGCACAAGATAATACAAACGAAAGACTAAAATGGTTTGAGGTAAACATTTTGTTTTATCGATAGCATATGAAATATGGTAATGTATGCTAAACTGGTCAAACGATGTGTGTTCTGTTTTCTTGAACTCACTTGAGCTCCTGTGAGGAGATCATCGTCAGAACGGTAAGAGCCATTAATGAGGCAAACACCTGCCATGACATCATGTGCCCAGGCCCGCAGCCCAGTCTGGTGAAGGAACAGCAGCAATGGATGACCGGCTACAAAAGGCTAAATAGATATATCTACCGGTTCACTGCATGAGTTTATTCCTTAGTCTTGTTTGCCTGTCCTGGTGCACCTACAGAATAATGTTTGCATGAATGCGCGCAAACACACTACTGCCAGTGTCAGCATCTCATCCTGAATCTTTGTTTACAACGTAGCCTTTTGTGTTTAAATACCAAAAGTAAATTTGAAGATATCGATTCAAATCGAGTTCAGTTACGATGAGCAAAGTGAAACATCGCGTTTCTGGTACGGAGGATGGATGAGATTGAAATTTAACATGGGTGTGATGTACACGTGAGCACGGGCATGGCCCAGCCGGGATGCAGGAATGGAACGTAGTCCGGCAGAGATGCATTAACATTTCGAAATGCACAAATAAAGTGTAAATGAAGGTCTGACAGGAGAACACCAAAGGATAACTAGATCATGAAAGGAGCGAAACACACACCTTCAGGTCTTGATTGATGTTCGAGAGACAATGGCGGTTACAGGGGATCTGCAGGTGAACCCTCAAATTGCAATGAAGTTCTGTACCACGGGAAGCATGTAACGACTGAAATTTCCACTCCGCTGGACACGCATTGCACTGCGCAACAAACAAAGTTACAAAACAACATGAAATCAAAACATCCCACAATAACCGTCCATCGTCATTTCACTAAAAGTGACAAAACCGTGCTGCCTAGTTTCCCCGCACATTAGGCCAAAGCAAGCCTTTGTACCCTAAACAGCCAAAAGGACTCTCTCACTGCCTTCAACGAGGTAAAGAGATCTGTGGTGTACCATCCCAACTTTCCTATGGGGTATCAAATCATTCCCTGAGGGTGCCAACCTAAATGGACCACAACATACAAACTACCACCATTTTGTTGGCCAGACCAGGCAGGTAGGTAGGGGGTTGGTTGATCCCATACTTTTGACGGACTGTCGGGGCACTGACAACAAGTGCACGGCTAGAAACGGATCCTCGACAGGTCACCCCTCCATTGCAGGGTATGGAAATATCCACAGAGCCATGTAACAGTACCTCAGTAGCTTAATTCATATACGGCTGACTGATCACAACAATAAGGTTTCGTTGTGTACATGTGTGGAGATGCTTGAGCTGGTGATACGTGCATTCTTCAAAACACAAACAAGATGTACAAATATCGGATTTAATGAAATGCTTACTTTGGGATCACTGATGTCATACGAACGAACCGTGATTCTGTCAAGAGTAGTTAAGGACCTCGAGTCAGGGGGTTCCACATTGAGGTTCCAACTTTACCATGAGATCTTAAGGCTGATGGTGTCGAGGCAATTAAATAAAAAAGTAAATTGCGGCCAATGCGGCATTAAATCGAGACTTGGAGGAGGCAGAGTGAAACCTCGAGTCTAATAACAGACCTTAAAACTTTCAAGCAATTACTACATTTCGTGTAAATATCATTATTTGTTAATTATGTACTAAGAGGGCTTCACATGAGATTTTCAACCAAGCAGGACAAGGAGTTGTTTTCCTCAAACGAGTTCTTAAAGGGGGAAGTTTAAAAAAAAATCCTGTTTTGCTTTAAATTGAGCTGCATGGTACCAGGAAGTCTGTGTGTTATCATGTAGATTGTAGATGGACGGTAGATGCAAGGCAAGTTGCCTTGCTGCTGCACCTGTACTGTATTGGCTAGAGGCAATACATATTAGTTGGTAGATGTAAAGGCCCTAACCAGTGTTGCATCAAAGCCGGAAATGCAGCATCATTCAAAAGTTCACAATGAGACACAATTCTAAAGGACGTACCGCTTTGCCTTGTGGTAAATTATGCACATACAGGTTTTAAGTGTTCATTTCAAGTTTGGACAAGCCATGCCATTACTTTTGGTAACACTGTACATGTCATCCATATATAATGTAGGGGATATGTATGTGTATGTTGTATCTATTCCGAGTGGATTTGACCAAGGAAGCTGAAATTTACAGGGATTAATGAGGGCACCCTGAAGTTGTGTACGATTCGCTTCATTCCATCATGTTTTGGAAAAATAAATTCGCCCATCTTGGCAATTTATTCCTTTGGGGTAGACGGGGATGCAATCGGAACTAGAACTGCACTTAGTAGAGCGGATACCTCTGCCTGACGGAACAGTTTATGTATTGTATCCCAAAGAGAGGCCGGATCTGGATCCGGACCTGAACTAAAATATAATCGCTTGTGTTTGTCTCCTAACCAACTCATCCATAGTTTTATCAGAATCCATCCCAGACAACATTTTGAAATATCATGCTATATTTCGTCTTTGGCCCTATCACTCAATGGTGAAGAATCACTTAGAGAATTAAAAAATAAATCTCGTATCCGGATCCCTATTCATATCCGGATCCCTTCACCAAAATCAAATTGATTCTTCCTTGTCACACACCCAACCTGTCCACCATGTTTTGTCCGAAACCGTCCTTAACTTTTTGAGATATCATAAGACATATAGTTTTTTGGGCCTATCTCTCAATGGTGAGATCTCAATGGTTGGGCCTATCTTCCTTGAGATCTCGCGAGATCTTGTCGGGGCAGTCACGGTTTTTCGAAGCTGTTCCACGATCTCACGCACGCTCGAAGTTAAGTAATTGTCACATTTGTATTTTTGTCGAAACTGTATTTATCTTACGTGTGTGTACCTTTTGCGTGTCCCTCGAAGATTTAATTATCGGTGTTAATCTTTCATACCTGTAAAAAATAGTCGAGTATTTCGTGCCACGCGGCCTAGTTGTTGAAGCTTCCGACCTTGAGGCTTTTTTTTTTTTTTTTTTTTGTATACAAGATCGAGGCTCGTGAAAGAGCGAACATTAATCACACAGAAAGACAAACCGACACATAAAACATATAACATCGGGAGCGGTAGACAAGATGGGGAGAGAGGGGGAAGGACACAAACACAACATTTGAGAGCAGGGCCGAGAGACATGGAGACATCTGAGATCTGAGAGAGGGCGAGGGCTTTGGGGGGGGGGGGGCATGGGAAGGGGGCGGTGGGAGAGGTATAAAACATATGGACACTCCCAGGACTTCCAGGAAAGAAGTTGGAATTTCAAACAAGGTGGATCTGGGGTGAATTAGCGGGGGTAGAAAAGATCAAGGTTTTGGATGGGGGAAGATAAGAGATGGTGGTGAACAGCTGTTTTAAAGACCTGGAGGGAGGAGTGGGATTGAAGGGAGTGAGGGAGTTTGTTCCAGAGGCGGGAGAAAAGAGGAATTAAAGAGTGAAGGTGAGCAGAGAGCCGAGATTTCGGCAGTTTAACCATCAGAGGGTTGCTAGCAGATCTTGTGCGACCTGAAGGAATATTTGGGGGACAGAGCACAGAGAGAGCTGGGGGTGCAAGGCCAGAGAGGAGTCGGTAGAAGACAGAAAGACCACCTACCTGCCTGCGGTGAGTGAGTGAAAGGCCCTCAGAGAATAGCTTCATCGCGGGAGATTCCAATAATTCTGAAAGCTTTGGTTTCAACAGCGTGAAGCCGAGCTAGGTGTGAGGCAGGAGCACCGGCCCATAGGGGAGAACAGTATTCCATTGAGCTGCGGATGAAAGCCTTGTATGTGGTGAGGAGCTCAGGTGTGCCAAGGAAGGACTTCGCACGACGGAGGATGCCCAGTCGGCGACTGGCTTTGGAGGCCAGCTTGGAAATGTGGTTTTCCCAAGAAAGATCATGGCAGATAGTGAGACCCAAAAGCTTGAGCGACAGAACTTCTTGGAGAGGATTGTTGAGAAAGTAGATGGGAGGGTTGTCCAGTCGATCTTTTCGGAGAGACATAGTAAGAGTGTGAGATTTGTCAGGATTGAAAGACATGTTCCACTTGTTTGACCAGTCTGTGATTTTGTCCAAGTCTTCAGAGAGTGAGGAGGCTGCAGACTGCCGATCTGAGGGAAGAGGAATGGAGCGGCAGAGAGTGGAGTCATCAGCAAAGAGATAGAGAGGATTTTCAAGAGAGTCAGAGAGATCATTGATGAAGACCAGAAAAAGCACGGGGCCCAGAACACTGCCTTGGGGAACTCCAGCCTGAACAGGAAGAGGAGATGAGAGAAACCCATTCAGGGCCACACGTTGACGACGACTAGAGAGGAAGTCCGCCAGCCATGTGTGGAGATTTCCATGGATACCAAAGGAGGAGAGTTTGGTGAGCAGAGCGGGGTGCCAGACCGTGTCGAAGGCACGTGATATGTCGAGGGAGACAGCTCTAATTTCCTGTTTGGCATTGAGGACCTCCATCCATTGTTGAGACAGCAGAAGCAGCATGTCCAGAGTAGAGTGACCTGGTCTGAAACCAAATTGATGATCAGAGATCAAGCCATTGGAGAAGAGGAAAGATTTCATATCCGAAGCAATGATGGATTCCATGACTTTGCTGATAATTGGGAGAAGGCTGATTGGTCTGTAGTTGCTAGGATCTGTTTTTGCACCTTTTTTGTGCAAAGCGGTGATGTTGGCTGATTTCCAAGCAGATGGCAGTTGACCTTGAGCAAAAGAGAGGGTGAAGAGAACAGAGAGAGGGTGAGATAGCGCGGCAGAGCAGGATTTTAGGACCCGTGGGCTGATGCCGTCGGGTCCAGTTGCAGAATCAGAGTCGAGGGTTGACAGAAACTTTTCCACCTTGTCAGGAGGAAAGGACACGGAGTCCAGGAGCAGTAGGGTACGACTGGGTATGGTGGGTACAGAGAGGGATGGGTTTGGGACACAAGATTTAGAGGCAAACACAGAGTTGAGGCATTCAGCTTTTTCACGTGCGGAGTCAGCTGTGTAGCCGTTTGAGGTAAGGGAGGGGATGGAGGGGGAACAAACACCAGAAACGGATTTGACCAGACGCCACCAGGATTTGGAAGAGGGAGACAGATAAGAGAGTTCGGTCTTGAGAACGGAGAGATATTGTTTCCTGGCTCTCCTGAGGGTGGACACACACTTGTTTCGGGCTTTGTTAAAAGGAAATGAGATTTCCTTCCGTTGGATTTGCTTTCCAGGAGACGAAGGCAAGTTGTTTCTGGGCAACAGCCTCACCACAAGATTCCGTGTACCATGGACGGGAGGAAGGGTATGACAACTGAAGACGAGATGGGATAAATCTGTGCATGAGAGAGAGCAATTTACTTTGGAAGAATTCCCAGGATGAGTTGATGTCAGAGGTGGTAGAGATGGGAGACCAGTCCAGATGATTGATGGCTGCTTGAAGACCGTGCCAGTTGGCCTGAGTGAAATGCCAGACTCGTCGACGCTGAGCAGGCTCCCTGAGGATGGTCAGAGAGATGTCCACTTTAACAAGGACATGATCAGATGATCCGATTGGAGCAGAAGAAGAGCAGCAGACATTTTCAGGGAAGTTAGTCATAACCAAGTCCAGAAGAGAAGATGTTCCGTTGACTGAGATCCGGGTCGGGAAATTGACAGATTGTGTCAGTCCCAGTGAGTCACAGAAGTCCTTTGCTGAGGCGCCATGGCTGGTGAGAGAGGTACCCACACCCAGCCAACTGGCATGATGACAGTTGAAATCACCACATATGAGGAAGAGAGAGTTGGGATGAGTAGATAGAAGTTGGTCCATATTATCAGACAGCGAGATGTAGATGGAGTCATCACTGTTTGGTGGACGGTACAACACACTTATGAACAAGAGGTGGGAGCGAAGGGGAAGCCGTAGCCAGAGGTATTCCTGGGGGTGAGGTGGAGAGAGTGCAGTGCAGGGCGAGTGAGGAAGAGAGTTTTTGATAAAGATAGCACCAGCACCTGGATGAGGATTTGACAGCTAGAAGTTGGTTGCCATTCGACGTTTGTTTGAGAGATACGATAAATATCTTTTGCAGGGAAAGGAGGGGTGAAGGGAGAGAGGGGCGACATTGGGGCGAGAGGAGGTGGGGCAAATATATTTTGTGCCGTGGCTAATAATACCCCCGTCTGCAGCAGGGATCAGTAAACCACATGCGCTGTGGCATGTGTACAGACAGGGTGGGAGGGGGGAGAATTGTGCTCATAACCTGACCCTGGGTACGAGCAGCATGCATGCATACCTTGGTGGAGGTGGAGTGAAAAGAGAGAGGGGAAAGAGACAGTGGTGAGAGAGGGGGAGAGACAGGGAGGGGTGGTGGGGGAGAGACAGAGAGGGGTGGTGGGGGAGAGACAGGGAGGGGTGGTGGGGGAGAGACAGAGAGATGGGTGGTGGTGGGGGAGAGACAGGGAGGGGTGGTGGGGGAGAGACAGGGAGGGGTGGTGGGGGGAGAGACAGGGAGGGATGGTGGGGGGAGAGACAGAGGGGTGGTGGGGGAGAGACAGGGAGGGGTGGTGGGGGAGAGACAGAGGGATGGTGGGGGGAGAGACAGAGGGATGGTGGGGGGAGAGACAGAGGGATGGTGGGGGGAGAGACAGAGGGATGGTGGGGGGAGAGACAGAGGGATGGTGGGGGGAGAGACAGAGGGATGGTGGGGGGGAGAGACAGAGGGATGGTGGGGGGAGAGACAGAGGGATGGTGGGGGGGAGAGACAGGGAGGGGTGGTGGGGGAGAGACAGGGAGGGGTGGTGGGGGAGAGACAGGGAGGGGTGGTGGGGGAGAGACAGGGAGGGGTGGTGGGGGAGAGACAGGGAGGGGTGGTGGGGGAGAGACAGGGAGGGGTGGTGGGGGGGAGAGACAGGGAGGGGTGGTGGGGGGGAGAGACAGAGGGATGGTGGGGGGGAGAGACAGGGAGGGGTGGGGGGGAGAGACAGAGGGGTGGTGGGGGTGAGAGACAGGGAGGGGTGGTGGGGGAGAGACAGAGAGGGGTGGTGGGGGAGAGACAGGGAGGGGTGGTAGGGGAGAGACAGGGAGGGGTGGTGGGGGAGAGACAGAGGGATGGTGGGGGGAGAGACAGAGGGATGGTGGGGGGAGAGACAGAGGGATGGTGGGGGGAGAGACAGAGGGATGGTGGGGGGAGAGACAGAGGGATGGTGGGGGGAGAGACAGAGGGATGGTGGGGGGGAGAGACAGAGGGATGGTGGGGGGAGAGACAGAGGGATGGTGGGGGGAGAGACAGAGGGATGGTGGGGGGAGAGACAGAGGGATGGTGGGGGGAGAGACAGAGGGATGGTGGGGGGAGAGACAGAGGGATGGTCTCCTTGGTTCTCTTGGTTCTCTCCGGGCATCCAAAGCGGTTATTTTTTCATTCCTGTGTTTGTCAAATTTCAACTCGTTATTTTATCGTCCATGCGTTATTGTTTGTTTATAGTTAGTTTTGGTTTGAATTTCCTGTAACTCGTAATTAATTAATCATGTTCTGCTCCGCGTGTGCGGCCTTGTACCCCCGTCGGTGTTTGTTAACTTAAGTCCCCTACATCGTGTTTTGCTTGGCTCTTAGTTTTTTCCCTTCTACCCCGAACATAATACTCTTTGTCTAACGTTTTAAATCCCCACCCCTCCCCCCAAAATAAATAAATAAATAAATAAATAACCAAAAACATTTATTTTCCTTTCTCCACGTGTGCTGTTTGTCTCATCCTGTACTTTCTGTCCAGGTGTGCTGTTCGCCCCGCCCCCATTATCTCCTTGCCATCCACCTTTTTCCCTGTTCACGCGACTCGTGGTGGTCCCTCTCGGCTCTCCCCCCGTTGGTATTTTGTGCATATAGGATTGTTCACGGTTCTGTTTAAATATTATTTAAATATGTTTAAACTTTCCCCTTCAGTGTTTTATTCAGTGGTATATTACAACACGCTGTTTTTCTTCCTATTTAAAAGGCTTTTCTCAATTTCCTCTCCAACTCATTCCACGTCAAAAAAAAGAAATTCAATCTCTTATACGTCTACCTCACTACATGGTCTAAATTCACATTCATTCCACCCCTCCTCCATCGTTCTGAATCGGATTGCTAACTTGAAAATCACAACAAACCCAATTTGTCATCAATGTTCATCTTTCATTAATCATCCACTTTCTAAACTCCCCTCCAAATCCCCCCCCTTGCACCTACACTCCTAAACTCCCCCCTTGCCCCTCCACTCCTAAACTCCCCCCTTGCCCCTCCACTCCTAAACTCTCCCCTTGCCCCTCCACTCCTGAACTCCCCCCTTGCCCTTCCCCTCCTAAACTCCCCCCTTGCCCCTCCCCTCCTAAACTCCCCCCTCACTCCTCCCCTTCAAAACTCCCCCCAACCCCTCCCATTCAAATCTCCCCCCATACCATGCCTCTCCAATTCTCCCTCCTCCCCCCTCCTCCTCAAAGCTGCCTCCTCCCCACTTCGTCTCCCTTCTATCTCATACCTCCACCCCCCCCCCCCCCCCCCCCGACCTTCTACTTTCCTCTGCCCCCCCTCAAACAACGCCTCACTGTGCCTCATCCCTTCACCATCAAACCTTTCATCCTCCTCATCCTTCCCTTTCTTGGAACTCTTCTGTAATCTCTGACACACTATCAACTGCTCTCCCTACCTCCCCCTCTCATCCTTCATCTTACCCTACTCCTCCCCTCCCCTGTCCTGTACCCGATGCTCCCCCTCTCTCTTCATTAACGGTATGGACCTCAAACATCCGGGGCCTTCGCTGAAACCTGACTGATCTCTCCAAACAGGTTGCTTCTGACAATCCAGACTTGATCTGCTTAACAGAGACTTTCCTCCTTCAAGATGTCTCTGATTCCTTAATATCTCTTCCTGGTTACTCCCTCCTCCGGTATGATATACCTGAGCCTCATCCTGGTGGTGGGGTGGCTATCTTTATCAAAAACTCTCTTCCTCACTCTCCTTGCACTGCCCTCTCTCCTCCTCACCCCCAGGAGTACCTCTGGCTACGGCTTCCTCTCCGCTCCCACCTTTTGTTCATTTGTGTTCTGTACCGTCCTCCAAACAGTGATGACTCCATTTACATTTCACTGTCTGACAACATGGACCAACTTCTATCCACTCATCCCAACTCTCTCTTCCTCATATGTGGTGACTTCAACTGTCATCATGCCAGCTGGTTGGGTGTGGGTTCCTCTCTCACCAGTCATGGCACCTCAGCAAAGGACTTCTGTGACTCACTGGGATTGACACAATCTGTCAATTTCCCGACCCGGATCTCAGCCAATGGAGTATCTTCTCTTCGAGAGTTGGTTATGACAAACTTCCCTGCTAATGTCTGCTGCTCTTCTTCTGCTCCAATCGGTTCTTCTGATCATGTGCTTGTCAAAGTGGACATCTCTCTGGCCATTCTCAGAGAGCCTCCTCAGCGTCGACGAGTCTGGCATTTCACTCAGGCCGACTGGGACGGTCTTCAAGCAGCCATCAATCGTCTGGATTGGTCTCCCATCTCCACTGCCTCTGACATCAATTCTTCCTGGGAATTCTTCCAAAGCAAACTGCTCTCTCTCATGCACAGATTTATCCCATCTTGTCTTCAGTTGTCTTACCCTTCCTCCCATCCATGGTACACTGAATCTTGTGGCGAGGCAGTTGCCCTGAAACAACTTGCCTTTGCCTCTTGCAAGGCTAATCCAACTGAAGGCAATCTCAGTTCCTTCCACCAAGCTCGGAACAAGTGTGTGTCTACCCTCAGGAGTGCCAGGAAGCACTATCTCTCCACACTCAAGAATGAACTCTCAAACCTGTCTCCTTCCTCCAAATCCTGGTGGCGTCTGGTCAAATCCGTTTCTGGCGTTTGTTCCCCCTCCATCCCCTCCCTTACCTCAAATGGCCACACAGTTGACATCGCACGTGACAAAGCCAAATGCCTCAACTCTGTGTTTGCCTCAAAATCTTTCATCCCAAACCGATCTCTCTCTGTTCCCACCTTTCCCAGTCGAACCCAACTGCTCCTGGACTCTGTGGCCTTCTCTCCTGACAAGGTGGAGGAGTTTTTGTCTAACCTCGACTCTGATTCTGCAACTGGACCAGACGGCATCAGCCCACGGGTCCTAAAATCCTGCTCTGCCGCTCTATCTCACCCTCTCTCTGTTCTTTTCACCCTATCTTTTGCTCAAGGTCATCTGCCAGCATCCTGGAAATCAGCAAACATTACCGCTTTGCACAAAAAAGGTGCAAAAACAGATCCTTGCAACTACAGACCAATCAGCCTGCTCCCAATTGTCAGCAAAGTCATGGAATCCATCATTGCTTCGGATATGAAATCTTTCCTCTTCTCCAATGGCTTGATCTCTGATCATCAATTTGGTTTCAGACCAGGTCACTCTACTCTGGACATGCTGCTTCTGCTGTCTCAACAATGGATGGAGGTCCTCAATGCCAAACAGGAAATCAGAGCTGTCTCACTTGACATATCACGTGCCTTCGATACGGTCTGGCACCCAGCTCTGCTCACCAAACTCTCCTCCTATGGTATCCATGGAAATCTCCATGCATGGCTTGCGGACTTCCTCTCTGGTCGTAGTCAACGTGTGGCCCTGAATGGATTTCTCTCATCTCCCCTTCCTGTTCAGGCTGGAGTTCCCCAAGGCAGTGTTCTGGGCCCTGTGCTTTTTCTGGTCTTTATCAATGATCTCTCCGACTCTCTGGAAAATCCTCTCTATCTCTTTGCTGATGACTCCACTCTCTGCCGCTCCATTCCTCTTCCCTCAGATCGGCAGTCTGCAGGCTCCTCACTCTCTGAAGACCTGGACAAAATCACAGACTGGTCAAACAAGTGGAACATGTCTTTCAATCCTGACAAATCTCACACTCTTACTATGTCTCTCCGAAAAGATCGACTGGACAACCCTCCCATCTACTTTCTCAACAATCCTCTCCAAGAAGTTCTGTCGCTCAAGCTTTTGGGTCTCACTATCTGCCATGATCTTTCTTGGGAAAACCACATTTCCAAGCTGGCCTCCAAAGCCAGTCGCCGACTGGGCATCCTCCGTCGTGCGAAGTCCTTCCTTGGCACACCTGAGCTCCTCACCACATACAAGGCTTTCATCCGCAGCTCAATGAAATGCTGTTCTCCCCTATGGGCCGGTGCTCCTGCCTCACACCTAGCTCGGCTTCACGCTGCTGAAACCAAAGCTTTCAGAATCATTGGAATCTCCCGCGATGAAGCTATCTCTGAGGGCCTTTCACTCACTCACCGCAGGCAGGTAGGTGGTCTTTCTGTCTTCTACCGACTCCCCTCCGGCCTTGCTCCCCCAGCTCTCTCTGTGCTCTGTCCCCCAAATATTCCTACAGGTCGCACAAGATCTGCCAGCAACCCTCTGATGGTTAAAGTGCCGAAATCTCGGCTCTCTGCTCACCTTCACTCTTTCATTCCTCTTTTCTCCCACCTCTGGAACAAACTCCCACACTCCCTTCAATCCCACTCCTCTCTCCAGGTCTTTAAAACAGCTGTTCACCACCATCTCTTGTCTTCCCCCTTCCAAAACCTTGATCTTTTCTACGCCCACTAATTCACCCCAGATCCACCTTGTTTGAAATTCCAACTTCTTTCCTGGAAGTCCTGGCAGTGTGCATATGTTTTATACCTCTCCCACCCCACCCCTTCCCATGCCTCCCCCCCCCAAAGCCCTCTCCCTCCCACAGATCTCTCGATGTCTCCATGTCTCTCGGTCCGTGCTCTCAAATGTGTTTGTGTCCTTCCCCCTCTCTCCCCATCTTGTCTACCACTCCCGATGTTATATGTTTTATGTGTCGGTTTGTCTTTCTGTGTGATTAATGTTCGCTCTTTCACGAGCCTCGATCTTGTGTACAAAAAAAAAAAAAAAAAATCACTTAAAAAATTATCCGATCCAGATCCAGATCTTCACCAAAGTCTAATCATTTCATCCTTGTCACATGCCCAACCTCCCCCAAATTTGGTCTGAATCTGTTCACAATTTTTTGGAGATATCCTATTCACAGAAAAAAGGAAACAGACAGGAGTGAAAACATAACCTCCACCCACCTTTTTTGGTGGAGGTAATTTTCTGAGCTATACAACTACGATGGAGCGAAACATCGGTTGTGCTTGCTTCAGCGAATACTATATGCACATAAACAGTACACATGTGCTTGCTTCATATACATAACCTGGGGGTTTTTCAAATTTATTTTCGGGAGTAATCGAGGCTGCGGCCTGTTGCCCATCCACCACCTAAACAAATAGAAGATCATGTTGCACGCTTGGAACAATATCACTTTTAGAGGAGTGAGTACTCTGCTATGGTATATCGATAATCATCTTACTATAATTCACCAAATTGTCGCCTTTTACGACAAGCAGGGAATTACCAGTGAACTGGTACTCAATTAGCCGACCTCCGAAGGATGACAGGCTGAGTCAACCCCCGTGGCGTTAATTCAGCGATCGACCGGGATTCGAACCCAGGATCCTTGAATCCTAAGCTGGCATCCTAGCCACTAGCCCAACACCAGGGACTAAAAAAAAAAAAAATGGCCTCTAAACGATGGTTATAATTCACCAAATGTCCGTCCGTCTGTCCGTCCGTTCGAAGGTACCGCAAAAACGGCTGAAACGATTGCAACGATATTTTGGGTGGGTAATCCTGGGATCTCCTGGAGTAAAATAGGGTATATTGTTTTTCCAATTTCAGCTTTGGCCTCCAGCATTTTCAGGTTTGGACTCCCGCATACCGTTATTTTCCCGGGTGCCGCACAAACGGCTGCACTGATCGCTGCACAGCTGCACCGATCAGACCCGGTGACCTCGGACAAAGACATTTTATAAGGACATGGGTTGAATCCCTGCTTGAGAGAATGCCAACCCCCTCCCCACCATCACGGTCGTCTCTCCAACTCACAATCCGACGAGATATGCGGAAAGGACAACCCAAAACCAATTATCTTCTTTTTGATTCGTATATAAACATCATTAAAAGTAAATAATGACCTCGGCCAAAGTTTAAATGACGTGGGTTTAATCTCTACATGAGAGAATTCCACATAGCTATTTGGGCAGTGTATAAGCTAACAGATCGCTGTCTCCATCGATCTTGCCAAGGCCGTAACACCTATCGGCTCAAAATTCTTTTAACTGTTGTCTTGGTAGTTTCTACAATGAAGGAAACATTAATAATGTTGTTAAAAGTTTATTTTGTGATTAATTTGTGGTTGGAATGAAAAAAGAGATCGAGTTCAAGTGAATGACGACATGCCGTGATGGTTTCTACTTTCTGAACATGAACTTCGCGGATCGCAATATGCAGATTCGCCACGGACCCACAATCGATGTTTCTACACATGAACGTACCCGTTTGTTTGCAAATGGGTACGTTTTTCATGGAAGTCCTTCACGAACTTGCTGTCCATGTCTGACGTGCGACTGAAGGTGCGACAGGAATGTGGAATTTATTGGTTTCATGCTTTAGCATTCGCCGTATCTGCATTGCCTGTTTGCTTCCGGCCTACAACCTGTGCGTAGCACGGGTATCTCACTCGTAAAGAAAATGACAATACCCTACCCCCTCGCCCCAGCCTCTCCCGGCTGCTCACATCGGGAGCAGGTGCTTCTAGTTACAGCAATGCTGTGTGAGGAGCTTATTTTTGGTCAATCAAAGTGAAACAACAATGGAAAAATAGAAGGCGATAACAATATTCAAACTCGTGGTGCCAGGTTGAGATGTGCTTGAGAAGAAAAGGTGTGACGAGAGCACAAGAAGCATTGCACAGAAAACAAAGACAGAGAAGCAAAGCAAATCGGTATTTAAGGATACTTCTTGCTCTTCGTGCAGAGGTGCATCGCCACTCTCTCTTGCACATCGTCATCTCCACGTTTCCAAAGGGAGTTTGCATTCACTGCATGTTCCACTGCAAACAACATCTGCACAAAACGGACAAGCATATTCACAAGAAATGAAACGGGAAGCAATGACTTTACATTTCCTCAAAGCAATGCCATCAACACCAAAAGTTTGCTGCTTAACCCTGCGTTAGTGCTATGAGGTATCTCAAGCCCCTTTTGCATGTTACCAACCATGTGCAAGGCCCTTTTCCTTTTATTTATTTATTTTTTTTATTATTATTATTATTTATTTTTTTATTTTTTTTGTATACAAGATCGAGGCTCGTGAAAGAGCGAACATAAATCACACAGAAAGACAAACCGACACATAAAACATATAACATCGGGAGCGGTAGACAAGATGGGGAGAGAGGGGGAAGGACACAAACACAACATTTGAGAGCAGGGACCGAGAGACATGGAGACATCGAGAGATCTGAGAGAGGGCGAGGGCTTTGGGGGGGGGAGGGGCATGGGAAGGGGGCGGTGGGAGAGGTATAAAACATATGGACACTGCCAGGACTTCCAGGAAAGAAGTTGGAATTTCAAACAAGGTGGATCTGGGGTGAATTAGCGGGGGTAGAAAAGATCAAGGTTTTGGATGGGGGAAGATAAGAGATGGTGGTGAACAGCTGTTTTAAAGACCTGGAGGGAGGAGTGGGATTGAAGGGAGTGAGGGTGTTTGTTTGCATGAAGGGATATTTAAAGAATTAAGGTACAAGTGGTTTGTATAACGTGGAATGTACGTGGATGATGGAATACCACAGATACTGCACCAAAGCTGACAATGATTGAGAGCAATTTGTCAATCAAGTTATGATATGGTGCAGTGAAACATCAAATACATTCAAGTCCTGTGCATTGTAATGCAAAAGAAGGCATTCTTGCCTTTCGCAGTGCGCCCTGCACGTCTTCCTCCATTTCTGAAGCGCACAAAAGGAATACCCCAATGACACACAGACCTCCCGGCAACATCCTGGTCAACTGGAGGAAAAACATGGCAGTTTGCTTCGAGCGAAGCACATGGGGGGCAGCATGTGCAGAGAGGTAGCTGTCAAGGATGGGTGGATGATGGTGAGCGAGGAGTGTCATTGATCTCAGAAAAGAACAACTGACCTGTCTCGCATGCCCGACCACCCACTCGGTCTCCTTCTTCTGCCACTTGCCCAAACTGGCTTCACCTACGCCGGGATCATTCTCCGACATATTCAGGTTTGGTGTGCAGGCTGCGTGGAAGATGTAATCCTTTTGGGGAGAACACTGTCACAACACCAAAACAAGAAGAGCAATCAGAGATGGCAGACCCTTGCCAGGACATGTTTTTAGTGTTTTTTAAAGGCTTTTGTGTTAAAACAAATATGGCGGCCGAACCACGTGGCTGATGACGTCATCAATTTTTTTTCTCCACCAATTTATCCGAAGCGTTCAACAAATTTCATTTTCATCGGATGAAGTTTTGCACTTGTCGAATTATGACGTCATAATGGAAGCACGCACCTATGACATCATCATTAACATATGTTATTCCCCATGAAGAGTTCTTCACAATGAGCCATGTCTCAGTTCTTTTCTATTCAGCGCATTCGGAGATATAGAGGTGCAAGTTTTTAGGTTTTTCCAAGATGACGCACGTACCACGTGACCTATAACATCATAATTATCATTTTAAAATTCTACAGGAGGAGGTGCACCGATTGTGAAAATTTCCTGTCAATTGGACCAACAGTTGTAGAGAAAATCATATTTATTCTGTGTGGAGAAACAAACAGACAAACAAACAGACAAACAACCAGACAGACAAACAAACAGACAAATAAACAAACAGACAAACAAACAGACAAAAAACAGACAAACAGACAAAAAACAGACAAACAGACAGACAAACAGACAGACAAACAGACAAACAAACAGACAAACAAACAAACAAATGAAAAATCGGTCAGAGACCGAGGACTTGCCGGAATGTACATTTTTTTTTGATTTGCCAACCACTCCCGGCCATCACGGTCATCTCTCCAACGCACAATCCCACGAGATATGCGGAAAGGACGACCGAAAACCAATTATCTTTTTAAGATTTGCTTTTGTTAAGGCTTTTGTGTTAAAACAAATATAGCGGCCGAACCACGTGACCGATTACGTGATCATTATTTGTTTTCTAAACTAATTTATTCCTAGATTATGCTCAATAAATTTCTTCTTGATCGGATGAAGTTTGTACTTGTCGAATTGTGACATCATAATGGAGGCACCTATGACATCATCATTAACATATTTTATTCCCCATGGAGAGTTCTTTACAATGAGCCATGTCTCAATAGTTTCTATTCGGCACTTTCGGAGATATAGAGGTGCAAAGTTTTTCAATTTTTTCAAGATGGCGACCGAACCACGTGACCGCGATGACGTCATCATTATTTGTTTTCTAAACCAATTAATTCCCAGATTATGCTCAAGAAATTGCATCTTGATCGGATGAAGTTTTGTACATGTCGAATTATGACGTCATAATGAAGGCACCTATAACATCATCATTAACATATTTTATTCCCCATGGAGAGTTCTTTACAATGAGCCATGTCTCAATTTTTTCTATTCAGCACTTTCGGGGATATGGAGGTGCAAAGTTTTTCGGTATTTCCAAGATGGCGGCCGAACCACGTGACCGATGACATCATCAATTTTTTTTTCTCCACCAGTTTATGCTGACATGGTGCTCAAGAAATTGCATCTTGATTGGATGAAGTTTTGTACTTGTCGAATTATCGAATTTTGACGTCATAATGGAGGCCTTAGGCCGAGAGAGTTAAAAATTGGGCACAGTCTATTCCAGGGCAAGACAAATATGTGTGTAAAGTATGGCGATTCTATGTGCAACGGTGTAGACGTAGTACTGCGCACAAACAGACAGACAGACAAACCAACCAACCAACATACTTGCCGGAATTTTTTCCGGCAAGTAACAAACAGACAAACAAACAGACAGACAGACAAAAGGACTCAAATGCAATACCCTCTCCTCTGACGAAGGTAATAAACAGCACTATACACCCAGATTGTGGCTTCAGGCTTCAGGATGGCTGAACCCCTTTACCCCGGCATCCCCCTTTCCTTCCCCAATCAACAATACAAAGTGAAAACATAACATTCCCACAATATTCACACTTAAGGGATTCCTTTGTCCATCTCTCCCTGAGACTCACTTGACCAACAAACAGGCCGGCCTGTCTCTGGATTCCGTCCTCTTTTGCGGCTCGAAGCAGGTACTGCCGGAGCTCTTCTTCTGCCAAATAGCTCTTAACCATAGTGGGAGTAGAAGGGAACGATGCTCAACCAAACACCCAACTCAGACAGCGCCGTGACCTTGGGCAACATAAAAGTTAATCATCAGTAGCCACAGACATTTAATCATCAGCAAGAGAAAGGTTAGGATGAGAAAATGATTGGAGAGAGAGCCTGGAACAGGGACCTGCACCCAAATGTTGCAGGAATTGTGTGAACCAGCCAAAAGGCTTTATCAACCTTTCAGTAACTGTGAGTTTTGTAAAAAAAAAACAAAAGGTTTTCAGATTCACAAGTGTATGGAAGACTCACTGTGTTGGCCTGATGAAGCCCCAACAAGGGCGAAACCAGGTCGGTAACTGTGAGTTTTGTATACACTTGTGACAGTATCTGAACAAAGATCTAAATTATGACGCACTGCTGGATAGGCAAGGCGTACTTACGTGGTGGTGACGTCACGGCATGCGCTCATTAGGTTGGAGAACTGAAATTATAGATTCTGATATATATACAGTGCATTCAGAAAGTATTCAGACCCCTTCACTTTTTTCACATTTTGTTATGTTGCAGCCTTATGCTGCAATCGTTTAAATTCATTTTTTCCCTCATCAATCTACACTCAATACCCCATAATGACAAAGAGAAAACAGGATTTTAGAAAGTTTTGCAAATTTATTAAAAAGAAAAAACTGAAATATCACATTGACATAAGTATTCATACCCTTTGCTATGACACTTGAAATTTAGCTCAGGTGCCTCCCATTTCTCTTGATCATCTTTGAGATGTTTCTACACCTTGATTTGAGTCCACCTGTGGTAAATTCAATTGATTGAACATGAATTGGATAGGCACACACCTGTCTATATCAGGTCTCACAGCTGACAATGCATATCAGAGCAAAAACCAAGCCATGAGGTCGAAGGAACTGCGTGCAAAGCTCAGAGACAGGATTGTGTCGAGGCATCTCCTTTCTCTCATCTCCCCTTCCTGTTCAGGCTGGAGTTCCCCAAGGCAGTGTTCTGGGCCCTGTACTTTTTCTGGTCTTCATCAATGATCTCTCTGACTCTTTTGAAAATCCTCTCTATCTCTTTGCTGATGATTCCAATCTCTGCCGCTCCATTCCTCATCCCTCAGATCGGCAGTCTGCAGCCTCCTCACTCTCTGCAGACCTTGACAAAATCACAGACTGGTCAAACAAGTGGAACATGTCTTTCAATCCTGACAAATCTCACACTCTTACTATGTCTCTCCGAAAAGACCGACTGGACAACCCTCCCATCTACTTTCTCAACAATCCTCTCCAAGAAGTTCTGTCGCTCAAGCTTTTGGGTCTCACTATCTACCAGGATCTTTCTTGGCAAAACCACATTTCCAAGCTGGCCTCCAAAGCCAGTCGCCGACTGGGCATCCTCCGTCGTGCGAAGTCCTTCCTTGGCACACCTGAGCTCCTCATCACATACAAGGCTTTCATCCGCAGCTCAATGGAATACTGCTCTCCCCTCTGGGCTGGGCTCCTGCCTCACACCTAACTCGTCTTCACGCTGTTGAAACCAAAGCTTTCAGAATCATTGGAATCTCCCGCGATGACGCTATCTCCGAGGGCCTTTCACTTACTCACCGCAGGCAGGTTGGTGGTCTTTCCGTCTTCTACCGACTCCTCTCCGGCCTTGCTCCCCCAGCTCTCTCTGGGCTCTGTCCCCCAAATATTCCTGCAGGTCGCACAAGATCTGCCTGCAACCCTCTTATGGTTAAACTGCCAAAATCAAGACTCTCTGCTCACCTTCACTCCTTCATTCCTCTTTTCTCCCGCCTCTGGAACAAACTCCCTCACTCTCTTCAATCCCACTCCTCCCTCCAGGTCTTTAAAACGGCTGTTCACCACCATCTCTTATCTTCCCCAATCCAAAACCTTGATCTTTTCTACCCCTGGTATTTCACCCCAAATCCACTTTTTTGAGGTGACTTTTGTCTTCTTTCCTGGAAGTCCTTGGTGTCCTTGCGTTTTATACCTATCCTGCCTCCCCCCAGGCCCTCTGCCTCCCACACATCTCCCGATGTCCCTGCCCTCAAATGTTGTGTTTGTGTGCTTCCTCCCCTTCTCTCCTCATCTTGTCGACCGCTCCCACTTTTATGTGCTTTGTTTACTTGTTTGTTTGATAAATGTTAGCTCTTTCACGAGCCTCGACTCTGTAATAAATAAATAAATAAAAAAACTTGTAGATGATCTTCCGGACAGTCGAATGATTGATTTCAAATTGTTTGGAGATCTTTTTAAATCCCTTCCCAGACTCGTAGGCATCTATAACCTTCTTTATGAAGGCCTCAGAGAGCTCTTTTGATCTATGCATGGTGATGCCACACACTTCAACAACAAAGAGCAAACCAAACTTAATGTCTGAGGTTTAAATAAGACAGGTTCTCCAAGATCCTCTCCAACGATGTTCTAGTCATTTGCACTTGAGCTGGTGCACCTGATTCTAATTTTAGGTATTTGAAATGATAAATGTAGGGGTGTACTTACTTTTTCCACATGCGAAATTTGCATTGATGTTTATTTTAATTATACAATGGACTACAAAATGTAAATGTTTCATGGTATTTGTTATATTATATCATCTTTATCTATCAATATTGTTGAAATGAAGATCAAATAGCTGTATGTTGAAATATGTTGAAAAAGTCAAAACTTTACTTACTTTTTCACGTGACTGTATATACAGACTTGGCATTTAATATGGAATATTTTTTTTGTGGGGGTGAACTTACTTTTCAAGATGACTTAGAACCAAAAGTTCATTGGAATTATGTTGAAATTATTCTAGATTTTGTTAATGTGACCTTTAAAAGAAACAAAAACCACATTTGACATTTCGAAGCAAATACATTGATCGTTGAAAGTGATGTAAACTGATATCGAACTCAATTCACGGACAGTACTGTGTTAAACTTCTGTACATTTTCCAGAAGTATCTCTTTATTTTGCACATTAGCCAAAAAAAAAT
This sequence comes from Myxine glutinosa, assembly GCF_964187855.1. Classification (NCBI taxonomy): domain Eukaryota; kingdom Metazoa; phylum Chordata; class Myxini; order Myxiniformes; family Myxinidae; genus Myxine; species Myxine glutinosa. The sequence goes on along the minus strand of NC_136268.1, from coordinate 103,389,738 downwards.
TCAACAAAATCAAAAGCTAAATTACGACTGGGATTACGGACAGTAAAATTACAGTTCAGTACTTTGTGTAACCCCCACGAGCATTCAGAGGAGCACGTACACGTCGAGGCATGCTGTTCACGAGATTTGCCAAGGTTTGGACAGGAATCGCTTGCCATGCAGTGACAATAGTCTGCTGCAATTCACGCACAGAGGCAGGCTGCTGGTCCAAGTTGTCGATTTGACGCGTTAATTCTGCCCACAAGTTCTCTATCGGATTCATATCCGGGGACATGGCAGGCCACTCCATATGCTCTACACCACGGTCAGCAAGAAAGTGTTGGATCATGCGAGCACGATGAGGCCGTGCATTGTCATCTTGGAAGACAAAGTTTCCTCGAAAGGCTGCACGAGCAAATAGAAGCAATGTTTCTTCCAGAATGACCCTGTACTTGAACTGGTTCAGGTTTCCATTCAGGACAACCAGGTCAGTTTTGCCCCCTGCATGAAAAGCAGCCCAAACGGTCACCCCACCACCTCCAGCTTGGACTCTTGACACTATACAATCTTCGTTGTGGGCTTCATGCACTTGTCTGCGCACTCGGACGCGGCCATCTTGACGATAGACCAGAAATCTAGACTCGTCACTGAAGGTCACGTGAATCCAGTGTCCTGGCTGCCATTGACGGTGCTCTCTGGCCCACTGCAATCTGCGCTGGCTGTGTTGTCTGGTCAGGCGTGGCTTTCTCAGGGGACGCCTGGCACGATAGCCTGCTTGAACCAGTCGTTGGTTGACTAGCCTTCTGGATACAGGCACATTTGTCAGTTGCTACCACTCAGCCCTAAGCCGATTAGCTGACTTGGTACGGCCATTGCAGGCTAACCGGTGCAGCTGGCGATCATCTCTCCTTGTGGTTCTGCGTGGACGTCCTGGCCTCGGTATTGGAGTAGGGACACCCCTCTGAGCATTTCGTTTCAAGATCTTTGACACCTGACCTTGAGTGATGCCATACTGCCAAGCAATAGCACGCTGTTTCATGCCACAATTTCGTAAAGCCACCACTCCATAACAAACAGCATTGTCAAGTTGACGGACCATCTCCAGAGGAAGCGGCAATAACTTTTGTAAACGTGCAGCAGTTGTTTTCCACTAATACAGAACGCAACAACCCTTATATACCCGATTGTGAAGCCAATCGTCAAATGTACCTGTCCTTACATTTTGTGAAATGTCCCTGTCCTGTCCTGTGATATAATCCTGTTATTGACTTCTTGTTGCGAAAGACAATCAGTGACGTGGTTCTTTCAACAAAGACATCACCGAAGGGTAAAATAAACTCACCAGATTGATATACTGAGTTCAGAAAGTAAACCCAAGTCAAGAAAAAAAATATATTCCATATTAAATGCCAAGTCTGTATAAACGCGAGTTGTCTGTGTGTTTGTCCGCGTTTTATTCAGAGATGGCTGAACGGATCTTCATCAAACTTTCAGAGGCTCATCAGTGAGTGTCTGGGAGTATTTTAGGCAAAAAAATAAAATAAAATAATAATTTAAAAAATTGAAGAAAAAAAAGTTCGTTTTTTTGGAGTTAAAAAAAAAAGAAATTAAAAGAAAACGCTCGATAGTGCCGAAGCCTTTTTAAATTGATGACAGTTCTACACAAGTACACATTCACATAAATAAATACAAAACAATTACCAGACATTTGAATGCACATAAATCAAACAATTCCAGAAGTGTACGAATTTGGTAGTACAGCTTCTTGTTCCTTCCTTATCGGCATCACACTTAACTCAGAAACGTGCGCCACATTCACTCAGAAACATGAGCCATTCCCCTTCCTCTTCTGCCCAGGCCCAGAAATTGTAATCCAGACTTGCAATGGAAGAGTATGCATGTAAAACATACCCGTTTTTCATAGCAATGTACAATTAGTTGTATGGTGTACATCTAAACTATTCCAAATTACATACATGTACATAATAATAATAACAATGATTGATCGATCGATCGATCGTTTTAAGGCCATTTTCCCCGCGAGAGCGGGGGTTAGCCTTGCGGGCCCCATGACAATCATGGTTCCCTGTTTGAGGCAATGTTTTTATGGCCGGATGCCCTTCCTGACGCCAACCCTTGGTCACGCTCTTACGATGTGCAGGGATACGGTGTACCTATTCTAAATCGGGGTACACACCGTGATCATTCATCCCAGCAAGCTGGTACTCAATTTGCCGACCTCGGAAGGATGACAGGCTGAGTCAACCCCCCTGGTGTTAATTCAGCGATCGACCGGGATTCGAACCCAGGATCCTAGGATCCCAAGCCGGCACCCTAACCGCTAAGCCAATAATAATAACAATAATGACAGTATTTATATAGCGCCTTAGCATGAAATGAACAAAGCGCTTCACAACATATCTTGAAGACTACAACTTACATTACACAATCTTAGAAGAATAAGACTTAAAGCTACTTTTCAAAAAATACAATTAAGTTACTTTGGAAATAAATGTGTTTTGAGTTTTGATTTGAAAGTTTTTATGTTGTGTGAGGTCCGAATAGTTACAGGTAGTTTGTTCCAGAGGGCAGGTACCGAGTTGCAAAAGGCTTTGTCCCTGTATGGCATACGAGTTCTATTACAGACAAGGAGAGTCTTATTAGCGTGTGATCTTAAGTATTTGGCGTCATTAGAATGAGTGTGAGTATTAAAGACAATACTCACATTATTAAGTATTATTGAAGACAACAAACAAAGCGAGACAATAAAATAGAGCGTTCCTCGTATGTATTCAATGCAAGGCCAGAACACGCGAAGATCGGACAGGAAACAACATGGCGTCCACAGACCACGTGACCAATTTTTTTCGGACTCTTCATGTCGCAACTCTCTCTATACAGGGACTCTATCCCCCCCTCCCCTCCCCTTGTCCCCCTCTCCCCTTTTCCTCCCCCCCCTCCCCACCCCTTTCCCCCCCTCCCCTCGCCCCCTCCCCTTTCCCCCCTCCCCTCGCCCCCTCCCCTTCCCCCCCCTCCCCTCGCCCCCTCCCCTCCCCTCCCCTTTCCCCCCCTCCTCCCCTCCCCTCCCCCCCCTCCCCCCCTCCCCTCCCCTCCTTTCCCCCCTCCCCCCCTCCCCTTCCCCCCCCTCCCCTCGCCCCCTCCCCTCCCTCCCCTTTCCCCCCCTCCTCCCCTCCCCTCCCCCCCCTCCCCCCCTCCCCTCCCCTCCTTTCCCCCCTCCCCCCCTCCCCTCCCCTCCTTTCCCCCCTCCCCCCCTCCCCTCCCCTCCTTTCCCCCCTCCCCCCCTCCCCTCCCCTCCCCCCTCCCCCCCTCCCCTCCCCTCCCCTCCTTTCCCCCCTCCTTTCCCCCCTCCCCTCCCCCCTCCCCCCCTCCCCTCCCCTCCCCTCCTTTCCCCCCTCCCCCCCTCCCCTCCCCTCCTTTCCCCCCTCCCCCCCTCCCCTCCCCTCCTTTCCCCCCTCCCCCCCTCCCCTCCCCTCCCCTCCCCTCCTTTCCCCCCCTCCCCCTTCCCCCCTCCCCCTTCCCCCCCTCCCCCCTCCCCCCTCCCCCTTCCCCCCTCCCCCTCCCCCTTCCCCCCTCCCCCTCCCCCCCTCACCCCTCCCCTCCCCTCCCCTCCCCTTTCCCCCCCCCCCTCCCCTTCCCCCCCCCCTCCCCTCCCCTTCCCCCCCCCTCCCCTCCCCTCCCCTCCCCTTCTCCCCTCCACTTTCCCCCCCCCTCCCCTCCCCTCCCCTCCCCTTCTCCCCTCCACTTTCCCCCCCACTCCCCTTTCCCCCCCCCTCCCCTCCCCTCCCCTTCTCCCCTCCACTTCCCCCCCCCCTCCCCTCCTCCTCACCCCCCCTCCCCTCCTCCTCACCCCCCCTCCCCTCCTCCTCACCCCCCCTCCCCTCCTCCTCACCCCCCCTCCCCTCCTCCTCCTCACCCCCCCTCCCCTCCTCCTCCTCACCCCCCTCGCCTCCCCTCCCCCCCATAACCCTCCCTTCCCCTCCCCCCCCGTAACCCTCCCTTCCCCTCCCCCCCCGTAACCCTCCCCACCCCTCCCCCCCCGTAAACCTCCCTTCCCCTCCCCCCCGTTCCCCGCCCGGCAACGCCGGGTACTTCTGCTAGTTATTAATAACTCGAAATTAATATTAACGAACTCTCTCCAAATTATTATTAAGATTATTAACATCGGTACACACAAAGAACCCTTTCTTTCACCGTTTTGTTCTTGCTTTTCCCGACATCGGCTCTAAGATGTTATGCAACAACTCCCCGCAATGCCGGAATCGTCGTTCCCCCGAATCGTCCTGAGATCGCCGCCGCTGGTAATCAATCTGGACGAGGCAGCGAAGTCAGTTAACCGGCAAAATAGCGGCAGGGCTAATTTTACCGGTACCTGACGAAATACGTGCTGCTTTTTCTTAAAGTTTCTGTGTCATCCATTTGCATTTAGCAGAGAGTAAATTAAATAACGAATCGGGGAACCCATTATATATACACCGCCACTCAGGGCCTTGCCACACCGCCGTTTACATCACCACATTCACCAAATTTAAATAATCGCAGAAAAAGCAAAAACAAGAGGGAAGAGAAAAATATCAATAATAATTAATAATGAACAATCAAGTGACTGGAATACCACACATCTAAGGAATCATGGAAGCGGAAAACTGTTTTGGGACTGGGCATGGGCCGAGTAAATCATCTCGAAAATTCTGATACAAAGACGCTGCTCGAAATATTTTGGACAATTATTACTCCAAACAGACACGAATATATCTGCACAAAACGCACAACATCGAAAAGCTGTAAAATACCTCAGAAACGCAGACAAAACTGTGGAACTTCACTTACTGGTAACAATATTTACGTTCTTCTTCCTTCCTCTTCTAAATTTCGCTCCGAAACCGATAATCCTGACGTGGGTAACTGTTCTGCAAAGTGCAACTGCCCCTAGGGCATACTGTACATCGTGGTAAGACCAGTAATAATGCATTCTGCCCTGAGGGCGTTTGTAGATTCTGAGATTTGTATGCTTTGGAGTTACAGTGCGTTTGGTGCTGTATTGTCGTTGTGGAGCTGGAATCTCAAGCAACATGTTGATTTCCTGTCCCCTGACAGAGGAGGAGGAGGTCCTGCAGAAGAAATTCGCTCGGCTAAAAAAGAAGGTAACGAGAGCCCGTCAATCAATGACAATGTGTTGTCAACCCCAACTCCAACCCCCATTTATCTTCCATGAGCCTCGCTCCTGTAAAGAAAGAAATACCTGTAGGCCCTACCTGATGCTTATCTATGTGTTTGTATTATCTTGAGACCTTCGGATCTCTAGTTGAAATGGATGTCGGTTAGGTCAATGTTGTTGGTGCTCTTTGGTATTCTCATCTGAGCATGAAGCTTATGGTCCTAGGTTCGAATCTCTGATGCAGTGCATTGATTTTGTCTAATATCTACCGAGGTCCTTGTAATTCGTATCCCAATCCCAGTACACTGATGTCTCTCCTAGTAATAGTATGTGATCCTAAAAAAACATAAATGAATGTTAACATTCGTTTAAAGAATCGTTTAATGAAAGTCAACTCGCAGCACGAATTGTCATGTTTCAAACCACGCGTACCCGCCTTAGGACGGTCAACACGTTCTGACGCATACCGTTATTTGGGTGGTGTATAGGCAACTGACAGCTGCTTCAATCGCTCCTTAAAAAATATGTTGGTGCATGAATGCAAAAACATGCCTCCTGCTTATAATTCAAAACACCTCACTGCACTAAAAAACAAGTGTGGGAAAGTGTGGGGAAAAAGAAGTGTGGGGAAAAGAAGTGTGGCACTGGAAAACGTGGGGACAGGAATACTGTACATACTGTAAAAGGTGGGGACTTGTAATACCCTCTCCCACCTCGAGGTGGCGCTCACACGATACACATTTACGTAGAGAATTGGCCTCTCCCTGCTCACCATCTCTCCCAAGACCATGGGCAAAGATAAAAACATCCATGTACACTAATTGGAGTCATGCTGTTCCTATGTAGCAAATCTGGATGTAATCGGCCCAAACTGTAGGAGAAGTAGCGTGACAAACAAACACACTCCGTCCAGTTGGTGAATTATAGGCATAACAGCAACTGTTTCTACACTTTGGATCCAGCACAGTTAAGAGATGAATGATCCCATTCAGAAAAGGAACAATATGGTCGAGCAGCTTAGCAAATGGATGTGGGCGTTCTGGACAAAAGCACTAAATTTTCCCCACATGCTACCCATAGCTTTAGCTTTCCATTTTTGGTAGGAACCACTTCCTCCGAATACATTATTTATTTTTTTTGCAGTATTTTCAGTGACTATGGTGACTCGGATTAACAGTATTCCGTTTTATTCAAGTTTTATGTTCAGTTTTTTTTTTTTTGTTAATAAAAATCGTCTGTTGCTTTTCTAAATGGTATAGTTGTATTCCTTGACCCAGAAAATGTGTGTTTAGACACCAACATTATGATCCTAAGTGGCTTAGAAGCTGACATATTGGTAGATATAGGTTTTTACATTGTGGCCATCTTGAAAATCCAAGATAGCCGCCATAATGTATTCGGAGGAAGTGGTTCCTAATCCTATCAAAAATGGAAAGTTAAGGTAACGGGGAGCATGTGGGAAAAAAATTGCGCTTTTGTCCGGAACATCCATATCCATCTCAAATCCGGTCCTAAGCTGCCTGACTAATAGACTGAAACAGTGATTCTGCTTTTAGGGTAACAAGTGTGCTTTCAACTTGAATAATTCTCATGATTCTCCGTCATGGCCATAGCCCATAGGCTCCCTAGACTCCTAGAACATCGGCCACAGATGCATATTGGGTCGGCCACATGTGCAGATTAGCGGGAGAGGTCATACTGTGAGCAAAATGAACAACTTCACCGCCGGTGACGGAGAATTAAACGATCCACACTCGATTTGTTGAGTCGCCATGCCAGTAGACCTTTTGGCACCGCGTAATGAGGGAGCGGTCCAGCAGAACGCCATGGCAGAAAGTTTAGGTAATAGTGGTTAAGTTTAGTGCTGGCAGGATAGCCTGGAGATCGACATACTTGCCTTCGAACCATCTAGCCTGGGTTAAAATCCTGACCCAGCTGTACACTGTCATCCTGGTGTTTAACCTGCGAGCGACACGTCAACGTGTGCGCCTTCCATCGCCATTTTAACACAAATCACAAGGACATTATCAGGCAATGGACGAACGTGGTTGCTATATGGGATTTGATCCAGGGTTCCCGGTATCATGAACCAAGCAGGGTTCAGATGTGAACGGTCGACCATAACAATGGAATTAAAATATTTCATGTTGATCAAGCAACGATTGTGTGTCCATCGTTTTTGCTTGCGGTATATATTTCCAGAAAAAAGCAGCAGTGGCTCTGAAGAAGCAGAATGCAGTCAATGCGAATGCTCAGACCGGAATTAAACGATGTGAGTAATACGCTCAGTCACTCCTTTCTCCAAGCCATCTCTTTTATCCATCGGCTTTCCACTGCCTGCTGTCCCGTTATTTTCTTTTCTTTGGTGGTCATGGCCTAATTTTACTTTTGTTCTTTTTATATTCCGTTTGCCATTTTCCCACGTTCATACTATTACTCTTTCTTCTTCTTCTTAAACGGCTTCAATTATTCACATTTGTTGTAGGGTCAGCCAGGAACGTTATTATTATAATTTCTTTGACTGAAGTCTTTCACGAACCAGCTGGCCAGGTCTGACATTCAATGGAAGGTGATTTGGGTGATTTGTAATTCGTTCAGGGACCCGGCGATACCACACCTACTCTTCACGAAAGACACCATAGGGTCTTTACTATCCAAACATCGAATGGCAGCAAACGGGACACCCAGCTGAACGTCCACAAGAGGGACGGCATACTTTGTGACGTAAGGCCCTGTCTGTTAAACACCAATCGGATGGTTTATAGTCGGATCAGGAACCGAACCCAGACTAGACCGCTCGGCGGTAAGCGTGCTACCTCTGCACCATCCGATCGGTCATGTTCCTCATAATACAACTTTGCCTTTTTTATCCTCCGAGTACCATCTTTCCACAAAGACCTTATACCCTTGCCTTTGCAGCATTGTCTGACCAACCGATAGTGGACAGCGCTACAGCGACAGAGCAGGCCAAGAGGCTTGTGAAGAGTGGAGCCATTAGTGCAATTAAGGTCGAAAACAAGAGTTCTGGTTTCAAACGCTCTCGCATGCTCGAGGGGAAACTAAAGGTATGTTGGGAATGTCTATTCTCACTTTTCATCACCACACCACTTTCCACTTGAATTTTAATCTCATGGCTATTTGGATTGCACTCTAAGGTCCCATCACATCGCACCAGCTTCCAGCAAAATGCCGGCATTTTTGGTGTGAAAATGCCTTATAGCTTATCTGCTCATTTGTTGATTTTTATTTATTTGTTTTTTAACTCCATACCTCGTCCGGTTTACTTCGCAGGATCCGGAGAAGGAAAAGGCGCCGACGTTTCAACCCTTTCAACGTGTCGTTTCTTCGGAGGATGATGCATCGGAGGTTTGTTCAGTGTGCAGAAGGGTCAGGGGAAAGGGATGGAATAAGTGACAAGGAGGACTGAGTTTGAAGATGGGATACAAGCAAAACTTACACAGTTAATCGCACGTGAAAATAAACTTGGGGGAAAGCAGGTGGGTTTATATCGCAATTTAAAGGTGCACTTTCGGCTCGTTCCACGTAAGAGTTACTTGAATTTTGGCGGAACACGTGCAATGCACAACTGTATTCGTGTTCATTAGACCGCCCGTCGACCTTGGTGATGTCAATTTGTGTTTATCCCACTCTTGCAAGCTCCGTCCGGTTGGATTGGTTTGGTAAGCCGTGTGCTCAAATTGCGTGTCCAACTGCTTAACAACGACAGTAAAAATTTGCAACGGGGTAGCTCTGAATATCTGTCAAAGGGGGATTGTGAACTTTTCCATAGAATAAACTTTATCACCTGTTTTGTATTTATTTATTCTTACTTAGAGTGCGTCACGGAAACCTCAGATGAAGAATTTGTATGACAGGTGAGCCATAAGACTTGTGTTCATCCCTACCTGGTACATGATGGTATATGTAATCTCACCAGCGTCTAGAAACAAACATATTTTGACAACATTAACAATGGGAAACCTTATGATCTGAATATTGTTTTTGTTTTATTACTCGTCAGCTTTGTAAGTGCAAGTGGACAATCTCAAGGTGACGGTCCGGGAGAAAAACTTCAAGATGTGGACACCGAGTCCGAACGCAAGTGGCAGCGAGATCACGACCCTCCGTTCCGCTGTGGGTCCTAACCTGCCTGTGCACCTGGATTTGGGCAAGAAATGTCGATAAAATAATAAATATTGGCGTTACTTATTTATTTATTTAAACACTTATTTATTTATTTATTACAATTTATTTATTGGCGTTACAAAATCTGGGCTGCCCTATTTGCCGTTTCTTGAGCAATGAACACAGGACGTAGGGATCTCAAATTCCATAAACTAGATTTAGCTGTCGTCTGTTATCCTTGCAAACTACAGGGTGGCCCAAAAAGTGGCCCCTGGGAAAAGTTTAATAACTTTCACAGTTTTCATTCAATTTCCTTCATTTTTTCTGGAGGTCTGAACTGAGTTAAAGGAGAGTGTATCTACCGAGTAGCTCGAATCTAACATTCAATACGCCAGGTAGTGGACACCTGAAGAAATGTCATTTTCTGTATACCACTACAACTATATGTTGAAGTATTCCCCGGGACCACTGTTTTGGGATCATCCTGTACATCGACGTCTCCTGCCGCCCTTGTCCAGCATGTCCAACTTGTGTATATGTTTGTTTATGAGGCTTAGATGAACATTGTTTATTTGGAAAATCGAGTATAATTAAATAAACAATTGTTGGAATTGCTTCAAACACTCTGAACACGACCCTGTCAATACCAATACCCCTCACCCCCTCATTCCCTACTACATCAGCGTTCTCGTATTCAGAACGTAGAGAGCCCCGTCGAGGAAACACCATCTATGTTTTTGGACGAGGTATCACTACGGAGATCCTGCAATCCACTTTCTCGACATTCGGGAACATCCTCAACATCACGCTGGAGCGTGGAAAAAAGTTTGTGCCTCCTCACATTTTCATTTTGAACGCATTTATCTCGCTGTCTTTCCTTGCTGTTACATTTATCTGATCTTCCTTTACTCCATTACCTCCTCCTCATGGTGGTCCCTATCGTTACGCATTTTCCCAATATAATTTTCACAGTTGCTGGATGTCGTGATTGTCCTGACACTATTTAATCCAGCCCACCATGCTCGCCCCTCTCCCTCCCCAGCACGGGCTTCGTGACATTTGATCGCACTGAAGCAGCAGATCAGGCCATCCGTGAGGTGAGCTTGTAACTGAGCGGACGGTCTCAGGTCCATCTGATGGTCTATGGAGTGCTATCCTTTTCCTCTTTTTTTCGGGATCATTGTGCCCCATCCTGTTTTTTGTTGGAGTAGTAGTAGTAACTGCGATGTCACATGGTTGCGAAGCCGATGGACCTAAGGTATCTGCCAACATCAACCAGTTGCTCCGAGAGATCCTTTGTGGATGTAATGTTGAAAGATTTATCCATTCTGTGCGATGCAGGTGATGGAGAGATTAAGTGAACTGTGGTGTGTGAAGTGGTGTTGCAGTGTAGTCATTGTGGATACTGTGTTGGTAATATTGGAGATATGATGGAGTGGGGGAAAGGGGAAGTGGGTGTGGGAAGGAGTGGTAGTGTTGGATTGTGGAGGAGGGGAGAGGAATGTTGTTGAATAGGTGGGAGTAGCGGTGAGCTGTGGAATCTTTTTGACTGAGTAGTTTGGAGGTGTTGTTTTTACAAGGAGTGTAAGGGAACCGAGTGCCTCACACGTTGAGGTGATCCTGGATTGGGAGTATTTTTGTTTTGATGTGGTGATGGTGGACATTCATGTATTTTGTGTATCATTGTGATCCCGAGGGCCTAGTTTTGAATTACTACCACGAACCACTAGTTTGCAGCAAATAATATGCGAGTGGGTGTGGAGGGTGGAGGGAGGGATGAAGAATACCCAAGTGGGTGTAGAGGGAGGGATGAAGAATACCCAAGTGGGTGTGGAGGGTGGAGGGAGGGATGAAGAATACCCAAGTGGGTGTAGAGGGAGGGATGAAGAATACCCAAGTGGGTGTGGAGGGTGGAGGAAGGGTGAAGAATACCCAAGTGGATGTGGTGAGTGGAGGGAGGGATGAAGAATACCCAAGTGGGTGTGGAAGGTGGAGGGAGGGATGAAGAATACCCAAGTGGGTGTGGAGGGAGGGTGAAGAATACCCAAGTGGGTGTGGAAGGTGGAGGAAGGGTGAAGAATACCCAAGTGGGTGTGGAGGGTGGAGGAAGGGTGAAGAATACCTAAGTGGGTGTGGAGGGTGGAGGGAGGGATGAAGAATACCCAAGTGAGGGTGGAGGAAGTGTGAAGAATACCTAAGTGGGTGTGGAGGGTGGAGGGAGGGATGAAGAATACCCAAGTGGGTGTGGAGGGTGGAGGGAGGGATGAAGAATACCCAAGTGGGTGTGGAGGGTAGAGGGAGGGATGAAGAATACCCAAGTGGGTGTGGAGGGTGGAGGAAGGATGAAGAATATCTAAGTGGGTGTGGAAGGTGGAGGGAGGGATGAAGAATACCCAAATTTGTGTGGAGGGTGGAGGGAGGGATGAAGAATACCCAAGTGGGTGTGGAGGGTGGAGGGAGGGATGAAGAATACCCAAGTGGGTGTGGAGGGAGGGATGAAGAATACCCAAGTGGGTGTGGAGGGAGGGTGAAGAATACCTAAGTGGGTGTGGAGGGTGGAGGGAGGGATGAAGAATACCCAAGTGGGTGTGGAGGGAGGAGGGAGGGATGAAGAATACCCAAGTGGGTGTGGAGGGAGGGATGAAGAATACCCAAGTGGGGGTGGAGGAAGGGTGAAGAATACCCAAGTGGGTGTGGAGGATGGAGGGAGGGATGAAGAATACCCAAGTGGGTGTGGAGGGAGGGATGATGAATACCCAAATTTGTGTGGTGGGTGGAGGGAGGGATGAAGAATACCCAAGTGGGTGTGGAGGGTGGAGGGAGGGATGAAGAATACCCAAGTGGGTGTGGAGGGAGGGATGAAGAATACCCAAGTGGGTGTGGAGGGAGGGTGAAGAATACCTAAGTGGGTGTGGAGGGTGGAGGGAGGGATGAAGAATACCCAAGTGGGTGTGGAGGGTGGAGGGAGGGTGAAGAATACATGAGTGGGAGTAGGTCGGTAAAATGGGAAAGCATGCACTTATTCACTTTGGATTAACAAAGATGGCAACTCAGGACATGAATCAAGAGTCTCCCATGATACTTGAGACTCGACTCCGTGCCCAGATCTGCCATGAGCGTTCATGCTAGTCTTGGTGGAAACTTCTTGTGCATTTTACAGTTTGGCACTAAGTCTTTCCTTCAAATCTTTCCACCATTGGCATGGAAGGAAGAAGGCCCACAACTCTGACATCAAAAACAGAGTAGGAACTTCTTCTCATAGCATTCATCACCAATCCCAGGACTGTTCCTTAATTCCACCATCGATGGTTTAAACATGAATTGCTGTGTGAAGCACAAGTTGAGGGTGCAGATTGGTTTATTAGTTATTATTTATTTCTCTTCTGTGTTGTGCAGATGAACTGGACCACCGTGAAGGGGATCGAACTGAAGGTGTCAATGGCACGGCGACAGCCCCGAATAGACTCGGTCACGACTGGTTCGCCGTGGAGCTCATTAGGTTAGCCTCTCGAGCTCGCCTTATCGCCATCCGCATTCCCACTGCAACATCCTGTAATTCCAAGTTACAGGTCATCAGCTGAATGTTTTTTTTTTTTTCTATCTCTCTCTCTCCAGTTGCTTGTAACTAACCACCCACACACCTCTCGCTTTCCCAACAGCGGCGAGTCACAACGTGAAAGGCTCTCATCGGGACCGGAGGACCCAAGTAGTGTACGATAATGAAGACATATTTAGTTGATCCAGGAGGCGTCATTCCTAAAGCAGAACACCTTGGTGTACCCTGACATGGCTGCCCCGACTATGATCACAGCGTGTTGAGGGAAAGCTCACATCGTTGTTTTTCTCTTTGTCTCATTTGTCCAGGTGTTCTCCAACATCACCTCATTCGTTTGTAAAGACAAAGTGAGATTAATTTCTCCCAAACCCCAGTCTCGGAACTTGCCCATTCCCCACTCCTGGAATTTCCCTTCCATGATCACTTCAGTCGTGCCCTACCTTTGTCTTTTAAAAGGTCCTCGTCAGCACCTTCACTGCACTGCCCCTCTATGAGTTGTTCTACACCTCAACCTTCTGTTGCATCGTGATATTTTTATCGCCACCTTGTATCTTGTGTATATACTTATTGCCGTGTGTTTTTATTCTTTGATTTACATGTTTTTGTAGTCTCTTTAAGCTCTTGAACCTTGAACGATGTTATTAAAAAATCTTAAATGGAACATTTACGGGGTTGTTTACTCATGCATGCTTTTTAATGAGCTTTGCCTGGATGGAATAAACAGAAGAGATCATGCCTAAGATGTGTATTTTGCAAACGGTATGAAACCAGATTAGTACTTTTACAGGTGTTAAGTTGACTGTTGCCAATTGTGACGTGGGCATCAAAGACCCAGCTTTCGCAAGGGTAGGCCTTCCAGGCTTGCAGCATTCGATGCCATTGTGATGGGTAGTGGATATTAAGGAAGTGTGGCTATGGAAGGTCGGGTGAATTACTCGTCTAACTTTGTTCTCCTCCTGGTGCCGAGACAAGTGTGGTGTGACATCACGCTGCAAGTAGATGGAGCATGACGCCAACACTAACGGACAAACCCTAACTCAGGAGCAATATTGGTAGCTTTTGGTCAAGTTTCCACTTTTCTCGTTTTTAACTTTTGCCAAAATCAAGCTGCTATATTCCAATTTTGTCATCCATATCACAATTAACTTTTGCTCGATTCCCAGCCTTTGACAAATGGAAGTGAACCCAAATTAATCTCCGTCTCCTCATCCCCTTTCCACATGATGCACTCGTGTACAGCTGTACGGAACGCATGCATTTGAGTAACTGTTGATACAAAGGAACCACCTTCAGAGGCCATTTTTCCCTGCAGGGCAGGGGTTGGCCTTTTTTGGGCACTGTGGTCCCCTTTTTGAAGCAATGTTTTACAGCCGGATGCCCTTCCTGTCGCCAACCCTGTTAGTCGCCTCTTGTGACACACAGGGAATTACCAGTGAACTGGTACTCAATTTGCCGACCTCAGAAGGATGACAGGCTGAGTCAACCCCCCTGGCATTAATTCAGCGATCGACCGGGATTCGAACCCAGGAACCTAGGATCCCAAGCCGGCACCCTAACCGCTAAGCCAACACCAGCCTTTAACTGTTGATACAAAGGCTTTTTCAATATCAGAAACACTAACATTTCAGGTATATTAAAGTGGTTAGAATAGCATGAATCCTTTTTTATTTTGGAACAATTACAACAAAAGGAAAATTTAATTGCTAGAACCCCTGCCACTCGATCTGTATTTCAATTCACACAAATAAAGCTTTATATCCCCAAAGTTGTACTGGTGTTGACCCACAAACTCTGTGCCAATTACAAGTTGTCCCATTGCAGTACTGTATATGATTTAGTGCAATGTATGAACTCTATGGTATTCATAGAATTCTTATCCTGCACAGTCAACTTGGTGCAAGCCAGCTCTTCTGTTTTTGAGGGTTTTTCTTTGATCCAATATGGCTGCCAGATCACGTCAGCGATGACATCATAAATTTATATTCTCTAATATAAAATTTCAAGCTGGTCAGACTAAGCGTTATACTTGTCGAATTATGACGTCATAATTAAGGTACGGATGACATCATAAACATATCTTATTCCCCGTGGGGAGTACTTGACAATGCACCATGTTTAACTTTTTCCATGGAGCAGTTTCGGAGATACAGAGGTGCAACGTTTGTCGATTTTTCCAAGATGGCACCTTTACCATGTGACCTATGATGTCATAATTATCATTTTAAAAAATTCTAAAGGAGGAGGTGCTCCTATGGTCAAAATTTCGTGTCCATCGAACTAACAGTTGTAGAGAAGTTTTTTTTTTTTCATACAGATCAGATCAAGCGTTGTACTTGTCGAATTATGATGTCATAATGAAGGCACCGATGAAATCATTAACATATCTTATTTCCCATGGGGAGTTCATCGACTTATCTTATTTCCCATGGGGAGTACTTGACAATGAGCCATGTTTCATTTTTTTCCCATTGAGCACTTTTCTGAGATATAGTGGTGTAATGTTTCAACATGATGGCATCTGTACCGTGTGACCTATGTATGCATCTGTTGTATGCAGATGATCTGGTGTTGATTGCGTAAAGTATGGATGGACTGAAGGAAAAGATGAACAAGTGGCAGGAATGTATGGAGACAAAAGGTCTGAAGGTGAATATCGGAAAGACGAAGGTGATGGCAAGTGGTAAAGCATGTGGTGAGGTGGAAAGAACTGGGAAGTGGCCATGTGCTGTGTGCAGGAAGGGTGTCGGAGTGAACTCCATTCAATGTACAATGTGCGCTGAGTGGGTTCATCAAAAATGTAGTGGTCTGAGAGGGTCATTTACCAGTGTGGAAGCAACATTAAAATGTAAGG
Source organism: Myxine glutinosa (assembly GCF_964187855.1). Lineage (NCBI taxonomy): Eukaryota > Metazoa > Chordata > Myxini > Myxiniformes > Myxinidae > Myxine > Myxine glutinosa. Next base: position 103,374,051 of record NC_136268.1, on the reverse strand, counting down.
TGTGCACAGAGGGAGCTGCAGATGGAGGAAATGTTGAGTTGGATCTTGGAGACGGCGTGAAGCTGGAAGGTGTGAAAACATGTTGCTACCTCGGAGACATGCTGAATGGAGAAGGTGGATCAGACTCGGCAACGGTTGCTAGAGTGAGATGTGCATGGAAGAAGTTTCGGGAACTGAGTGGCATGCTGATGAGGAGGGGAGTGTCGTTGAAGCTGAAGGGAAAGGTGTATGCTGCATGTGTGAGAAGTGTTATGATTTATGGGAGCGAGACATGGGTAATGAACGTAGAGCAGCAACGAAGGCTGGAAAGGGTGGAAATGCGAATGGTTCGGTGGATGTGTGGAGTATCGTTGAGAGAGAGGAAGACAAATGATGAATTGCGAAAGATGATGGGAATAGAGCCTGTGATTGATGTTGTGAAGAGGAACAGGTTGAGATGGTTTGGTCATGTGTTGAGGAAGGATGAAAGTGACTGGTTGAGAAGAGTGATGGAAATGAATATGGAAGGAAGTAGAGGACGGGGAAGACCGAGAAAGACTTGGCTAAAGATGGTGGAAGAAGAAATGCGGGCAAGGGGGTTAACAAGGAGGGTTGCAGAAAACAGGGCAAAATGGAGAAGATTGTCATGGGGACCGCAAGGCTAACCCCTGCTCTAGCAGGGAAAATGGCCTTAAAATGCATGTTGTTGTTGAGCACTTTTCTGAGATATAATGGTGTAATGTTTCAACATGATGGCATCTGTACCGTGTGACCTATGACGACATAATTATGAATAAAAAATAAGACAGGCGGAGGCACTCCTATGGTAAAATGTCGTGTCAATCGGATCAACGGTTGCCGAGAAAATGAATTTCAAAAATGCAGACACGCACACCACGTACGCATGTACACTGCACTAAAGCAAAGTTGGAAGATGGCAGAAAGTTTCATCAGGAGTGACCCAATATCAAATCCTTAGTGGGAAAAATCTTCAGTTTTGAATCCTTTGACCCTAAGTCCCCATCCCTGTGGGCATGAAATTGGGGTCAAATCCCCAAAAATCATTACATATTTATACGTCCGCCAATGTTGATTGCATTTACAATGTTTCATAAAAAATGTTTTTTTAATGTGCCCGTAATTGCATTTTTTGGTACTTGACCTTTTGACCCCGCCCTAGGGGGTGACGCCAAAAATGAAACTACTCTCACACCTTATTGCCATGTATTGATCATAACTACCAAGTTTGGGGAAATTTCTGCACAACCGTTGAGGAGGAGATAGTGTTACAGACAGCCAGATGGAAAGACCGAGCCAATTACAATGTCCCCCTGTTTTTTTGTTTTTTTTAAAGCGTGGGGAAAACAAGAAAAAGAGCAATCAGAGAATGCAAACCCTCGCCAGGATGTATTTTCAGTGGTTTTAAGCCTTTTGTGTTAAAACAAATATGGCGGCCGAACCACGTGACCGATGACGTCATCATTTTTTTTTCTACACTAATTTATTCCTATATTATGCTCAAGAAATTTCATCTTGATCGGATGACGTTTTGTACTTGTCAAATTATGACATCATTCACAGACGTTATTCCACATGGAGAGTTCTTTACAATGAGCCATGTCTCAATTTTTTGGGATTCAGCGCTTTCGGACATAGAGGTGCAAAGGTTTTTGGTTTTTCCAAGATGGCGGCCGAACCACGTGACTGATGACGTCATCCTTTTTTGTTTTCTCCACCAATTTATGCCGACATGACGCTCAATAAATTTCATCTTGAACGGATGAAGTTTTGTACTTTTTTTTTTTTTTTTTTTCCATACTGAATCGAGGCTCATGAAAGAGCTGACAACCGCGAGGGAAAGACAGTACAGGGGGACCACGAGGGAAAGACAGCACATGGGGACCGCGAGGGAAAGACAGTACAGGGGGACCACAAGGGAAAGACAGCACATGGGGACCGCGAGGGAAAGACAGCACATGGGGACCGCGAGGGAAAGACAGCACATGGGGACCGCGAGGGAAAGACAGCACATGGGGACCGCAAGGGAAAGACAGCACATGGGGACCGCGAGGGAAAGACAGCACATGGGGACCGCGAGGGAAAGACAGCACATGGGGACCGCGAGGGAAAGACAGCACAGGGGGACCGTGAGGGAAAGACAGCATATGGGGACCGCGAGGGAAAGACAGCACATGGGGACCACGAGGGAAAGACAGCACATGGGGACCGCGAGGGAAAGACAGCACATGGGGACCGCGAGGGAAAGACAGCACATGGGGACCGCGAGGGAAAGACAGCACATGGGGACCGTGAGGGAAAGACAGCACATGGGGACCGCGAGGGAAAGACAGCACATGGGGACCGCGAGGGAAAGACAGCACATGGGGACCACGAGGGAAAGACAGCACAGGGGGACCGTGAGGGAAAGACAGCATATGGGGACCGCGAGGGAAAGACAGCACATGGGGACCACGAGGGAAAGACAGCACATGGGGACCGCGAGGGAAAGACAGCACAGGGGGACCACGAGGGAAAGACAGCACAGGGGGACCACGAGGGAAAGACAGCACAGGGGGACCAAGAGGGAAAGACAGCACATGGGGACCGCGAGGGAAAGACAGCACATGGGGACCGCGAGGGAAAGACAGCACATGGGGACCGCGAGGGAAAGACAGCACATGGGGACCGCGAGGGAAAGACAGCACATGGGGACCACGAGGGAAAGACAGCACATGGGGACCGCGAGGGAAAGACAGTCAAATAAAATACAAGACAAATACAAGACAGTCAAATACATACTTGTCGAATTATGACGTCATAATGGAGGCACCTATGACATCATCATTAATATATTTTATTCCCCATGGAGAGTTCTTTACAATGAGCCATGTCTCAATTTTTTTCTATTCAGCACTTTTGTAGATATAGAGGTGCAAAGGTTTTCGGTTTTTCCAAGATGGCGGCCGAATCATGTGACCGATGACGTCATTTATTTTTTTCCCCAAATAATTTTCCTCGATTATGCTCAATTAATTTCATCTTGATCGGATGAAGTTTGTTCTTGTCGAATTATGGCGTCATAATGAACACCTATGACATCATTAATATATTTTATTCCCCATGGGGAGTTCTTTACAATGAGCCATGTCTCAATTTTTTTCTATTCAGCACTTTTGTAGATATGGAGGTGCAAAGTTTTTCGGGTTTTCCAAGATGGCGGCCGAACCACGTGCCCTATGACGTCATAATTATTAAAAAATTATACAGGTGGAGTTGCACCTATCGTGAAAATTTCCTGTCAATCGGACCAACGGTTGCAGAGAAAATCATATTTATTCTGTCCAGACAGACAAACAGACAGACAGACAGACAGACAAATGGACTCAAATGCAATACCCTCTCCTCAGGCGAGGGTAACAAGTAGAAAATAGAATTTCACACGAATGCATCAATGTATATGCCTCCGCCCACAATATATGTCAACCCACTGTTACATTTGATCTCGATTAAATGTCACGTGAAAGAGATTAGTAGAAAAGAGGTTATTGTGGACTTTATGCAATACCCTCTGCAATACCCTCCCCAAACATTGGGGAGGGTATTGCAATACCCTCCCCAAAGACTTTCAATTGAAGGTCAAATGGCCATGGACCTCTTTTTTTTTTTTCTTTTTGTACACTGAATCGAGGCTCGTGAAAGAGCTAACATTTACTTCACAAACAAATCAACCAGACAAACAAAATATATAAAAAGAGGGAGCGGAAGACAATATGGGGAGAGAAGGGGAAGCACACAAACACAACATTTGAGAGCAGGGAGATGTGTGGAAGGGAGAGGGCTTGGGGGGAGGAGGCGTGGGAAGGGGGGGGGGGCGGGGAGGGAGAAGTATAAAACACAAGGACTTCCAGGACAGAAGTTGGTATTTCAAAAAAGTGGAATTGGGGTGAAATTAGTGGGGGTAGAAAAGATCAAGGTTTTGGATGGGGGAAGATAAGAGATGGTGGTGAACAGCTGTTTTAAAGACCTGGAGGGTGGAGTGGGATTGAAGAGTGAGGGAGTTTGTTCCAGAGGCGGGAGAAAAGAGGAATGAAGGAGTGAAGGTGAGCAGAGAGTCTTGATTTTGGCAGTTTAACCATAAGAGGGTTGCAGGCAGATCTTGTGCGACCTGTAGGAATATTTGCGGGACAGAGCCCAGAGAGAGCTGGGGGGGCAAGGCCAGAGAGGAGTCGGTAGAAGACGGAAAGACCACCAACCTGCCTGCGGTGAGTGAGTGAGAGGCCCTTGGAGTTAGCTTCATCGCGGGAGATTCCAATGATTCTGAAAGTTTTGGTTTCAACAGCGTGAAGACGAGCTAGGTGTGAGGCAGGAGCACCAGCCCAGAGGGGAGAGCAGTATTCCATTGAGCTGCAGAGCAAAGCCTTGTATGTGGTGAGGAGCTCAGGTGTGCCAAGGAAGGACTTCGCACGACGGAGGATGCCCAGTCGGCGACTGGCTTTGGAGGCCAGATTTGAAATGTGGTTTTCCCAGGAAAGACCATGGCAGGTAGGGAGACCCAAAAGCTTGAGTGACAGAACTTATTGGAGAGGATTATTCAGAAAGTGGATGGGAGGGTTGTCCAGTCGGTCTTTTCGGAGAGACATCGTAAGAATGTGAGATTTGTCAGGATTGAAAGACATGTTCCACTTGTTTGCCCAGTCTGTGATTTTGTCCAGGTCTGCAGAGAGTGAGAAGGCTGCAGACTGCAGATCTGAGGGATGAAGAATGGAACGACAGAGAGTAGAGTCATCAACAAAGAGATAGAGAGGATTTTCAAGAGAGTCAGAGAGATCATTGATGAAGACCAGAAAAAGCACAGGGCCCAGAACACTGCCTTGGGGAACTCCAGCCTGAACAGGAAGAGGAGATGAGAGAAACCCATTCAGGGCCACACGTTGACTACGACGAGAGAGGATGTCCGCCAGCCATGCGTGGAGATTTCCATGGATACCAAAAGAGGAGAGTTTGGTGAGCAGAGCGGGGTGCCAGACCGTATCGAAGGCACGTGGTATGTCAAGGAAGACTGCTCTAATTTCCTGTTTGGCATTGAGGACCTCCACCCATTGTTGAGAAAGCAGAAGCAGCATGTCCAGAGTAGAGTGACCTGGTCTGAAACCAAATTGATGATCAGAGATCAAGCCATTGGAGAAGAGGAAAGATTTCATATCTGAAGTGATGATGGATTCCATGACTTTGCTGATAATTGGGAGAAGGCTGATTGGTCTGTAGTTGCTGGGATCTGTTTTTGCACCTTTTTTGTGCAAAGCGGTGATGTTGGCAGATTTCCAAGCAGATGGAAGATGACCTTGAGCAAAAGAGAGGGTGAAGAGAACAGAGAGAGGGAGTGAAAGAGCGGAAGAACAGGATTTTAGGACCCGTGGGCTGATGCCGTCAGGTCCAGTTGCAGAATGAGAGTCGAGGGTTGACAGACACTTTTCCACCTTGTCAGGAGGAAAGGACACAGAGTCCAGGAGCAGCTGGGTATGACTGGGTACAGAGAGGGATGGGTTTGGGACACAAGATTTAGAGGCAAACACAGAGTTGAGGCATTCACCTTTTTCACGTGCGGAGTCAGCCGTGTGGCCATTTAAGGTGAGGGAGGGGATGGAGGGGGAACAAACACCAGAAACAGATTTGACCAGACGCCACCAGGATTTGGAAGAGGGAGACAGATAAGAGAGTTCGGTCCTGAGAACGGAGAGATATTGTTTCCTGGCTCTCCTGAGGGTGGACACACACTTGTTTCAGGCTTTGTGAAAGGAAATGAGATTTCCTTCCGTTGGATTTGCTTTCCAGGAGACGAAAGCAAGTTGCTTCTGGGCAATAGCCTCACCACAAGATTCCATGTACCATGGACGGGAGGAAGGGTATGACAACTGAAGACGAGATGGGATAAATCTGTGCATGAGAGAGAGCAATTTACTTTGGAAGAATTCCCAGGATGAGTTGATGTCAGAGGCGGTAGAGATGGGAGACCAGTCCAGATGATTGATGGCTGCTTGAAGACCGTGCCAGTTGGCCTGAGTGAAATGCCAGACTCGTCGACGCTGAGGAGGCTCTCTGAGAATGGTCAGAGAGATGTCCACTTTAACAAGCACATGATCAGAAGAGCCGATTGGAGCAGAAGAAGAGCAGCAGACATTTTCAGGGAAGTTAGTCATAACCAAGTCCAGAAGAGAAGATGCTCCGTTGACTGAGATCCGGGTCGGGAAATTGACAGATTGTGTCAGTCCCAGTGAGTCACAGAAGTCCTTTGCTGAAGAGCCATGGCTGGTGAGAGAGGTACCCACACCCAGCCAACTGGCATGGTGACAGTTGAAATCACCACATATGAGGAAGAGAGAGTTGGGATGGGTAGATAGAAGTTGGTCCATATTATCAGACCGAGATGTAGATGGAGTCATCACTGTTTGGTGGACGGTACAACACACATATGAACAAAAGGTGGGAGCGAAGGGGAAGCCGTCGCCAAAGGTATTCCTGGGGGTGAGGTGGAGAGAGGGCAGTGCAGGGCGAGTGAGGAAGAGCGTTTTTTATAAAGATAGAAACCCCACCTCCAGGACGAGGCTCAGGTCTATCATACCGGAGGAGGGAGTAACCTGGGAGAGATACCAAGGAATCAGAGACATCATGAAGGAGGAAAGTTTCTGTTAAGCAGATCACGTCTGGTTTGTCAGAAGCAACCTGTATGGAGAGATCAGTCAAGTTTGAGCGAAGGCCCCGGATGTTTGAGGTCCATACTGTTAAAGAAGAGGAAGGGGGAGCATCGGATACAGAACAGGGGGTAGGGTAAGATGTGGAAGAGGAGGAAGAGGTCGGGAGAGCTGTTGAAGGTGTGTCAGAGATTTCAGAATAGCTTGGAGAAAGGGAAGAATGGGGCAGACAAAAGGTTTGATGGTGATTTGGTGAGGCGCAGTGAGGTGTTATTTGAGGAGGGGGAAGAGTGAGGCAGAAGGTTGAGGGAGATGAAGGTGAAAGTTGGAAGGGGGAAGAAGCGGGGAGGACGCTTTGAGGAGGAGGGGTGAGAGGGGAGTCTAGGAGGGGCGGAGCGAGGGAGAGTCTCGGAGGGGAGGGGTGTGGGGGGAGTTTAGGAGGGAAGGGGCAAGGGGGGAGATTTGAAAGGGATGGGTGATGGGGAAGATTTGGAGGGGAGGGGCATGGGTGAAGATTTGAAAGAGATGGGTGATGGGGATGATTTGGAGGGGAGGGGTAAGGGGGTAGATTTAGAGGGGAGGGGTGATGGGGAAATTTTGGAGGGGAGGGGTGATGGGGAAGTTTTGGAGGGAAGGGGTGATGGGGAAGATTTGGAGGAGAGGGGAAAGGGGGAAGATTTGAAAGGGATGGGTGATGGGGAAGATTTGGAGGGGAGGGGCAAGGGGGAATATTTGAAAGATGGGTGATGGGGAAGATTTGGAGGGGAGGGGCAAGGGGGTAGATTTGGAGGGGAGGGGTGATGGGGAAGTTTTGAAGTGGAGGGGTGATGGGGAAGATTTGGAGGGATGGGGTGATGGGGAAGTTTTGGAGGGAAGGGGTGATGGGGAAGATTTGGAGGGGAGGGGTGAGATTGGATTTTGAAAAGTGTACGATTAATGGGAAACGAACATTTCTTGCAAAATGAGTTTCTTGAGACATTCGAGTCAAAAATACGTTTGAGGACACTGAAGGATGGGTGGAGTGCTGGAGAGTTTAGGGAATGTATGAAAGAGGCACTGTAAGAGATGGAATTTTTTTTTGGAATGAATAGATTTGGTGAGCAAGTCGAAAGCATCCTTTTATAGAAGAAGAAGAAAAAGGTGTTATAGAATACGACAGAATACAGTTCTTCAGGGGACAGATTAAACATTTTTTAACAACGTGATCACGTCATCACGAACAACGTGGTTGAAGAACGAACGAACAAATAAGAACGAACAAACGGATAAGAACAGAGAAGGAAATATTTTTTTGGTTTTTTTTTTGAGGAGATTTTAAAACAAGGAAGTATGGGGTGTAAAGACCGGGAAAAACAGAGACCGAAAGTAATTGCAGCGCGATCGAAGAACCGCTGAGACAAAAACAAAGCCTCAAGCAAAGGTCGGACACGGTAGCCTACGACACTAGGCCTCAGAATACGCGACACAAACTAACCGACAATTCTTACACAGGTATGAAAAACCAACACCGAGAATCCTATTAAAGACACACCAATAGGTACATACACCGAAAGAAAGATACAGTTTCGACAAAAACACAATTGTGAAAAATTCCTTAACTTCGAAAGCGTGCGCGCATGGACAGCTTTGAAGAGACGTGACCTCTAATCTTCAGACGGACCTCTGACCTTTTGAGGCCAAAATCTATTCAGTTCATCTTTGCATCATAGTACACACCTGTACCAAGTTTGGTCAATATCCTTTCAGCGGTTCACAAGTTATCGGAGTAACGAACATCTACGCATGCACGGACGGAAAACCCGAAAACATGCCTCCGGAAGATTTGGTTGTGGAGGCATAAAAACACACATACCATGGGCCATTTTCTAACTTTATGTACACTGCTCATTTCAGGTATATACAACATGCTTGCACACCGCAAGCAAAGCATTCAAACTGCATGTACACCCAAAACAAGTAAACGGAAACATAATCTTACAGTCACAATACTGCATCCGTATCCAAACCGAACAACTGCGTTGTTTCAAAAATACATTTCTCACGGAAGCGGTTCCATATGCAAACCTTGTAGTCTTTTCTTTGTGCACAAATGCTTGGGCAGACTAACTGCGTCCATAATACTTCTGCATTTAAAACACTACGCATCAAGAATGCTATGCAGCGAGAATACTGTTCAGTTAGCGGGATGCACATGGAGCGAGCGGCGGTTAATCTTGCTGGAACTCGAGACACAACTGCATGAAAGCCGAAGAGTCAGAAGTGCTGGGAATGGAGCTCATCAGGGAAGCTACGGAGGGGCTGGCAGCACCTGAAGCTGCATGGAAGACACAGTGACTTGGATTAGTACCAGAACTCTGGCTCCGTCCGGTGTTCACACTTCTGTTCTGATGCTCAATTAAATGTTCTTTTTTACTGGTTCTAAGGCTCGTGGAGGAGCTGCGTCACAAATCACGCGGACAGATAGATGAGACAACGACACAGACATGTTTTTTTTTTACCCAAAACCCAGTCTTGTCACAAAAGCCTGACGTCACTTCCCAGTGCACTCGTAAGTACCAGTGACGGTATCTTCATGACATCATTTTTCTCTTTACACTTAGTGGGGCAATCAAGAAGGAATTTCCTCCTGCCTATGTACACCAACCTACGGGGGTTTTCTGTGCTCTATCTTTTAAATGCTGAACGTCAAAGCAAGGAAGCAGCATGTACCATATTTTTGGTATGCCTCAGCTTATGTTTGGTACGAGTCTTTGGTATGACTCAGCCGGGGTTCGTACCGCCAATCTCCCAGACTGAGAGTGGACGCTCTATCCATAAGACCACTAGCATCTGAGTTCAGTTGGAGATGGATGTTAGAGAGGTGCCAATTGATTAGCAGAACCAAGCCAACCATTCACCCTCCAGCCCCATAAATAACTGATTTTTTGCATGGGACTTATAGTTCACATCAACACCATTTCTAAGAATCATGTTGTAACCAGAGAAATCCACAGCAAACCACATCCATGGCCCCACAAGAGGCTGTGGATACAACAGACCTGCTCGAAAGCATGAAAGAGAATCGACGCGGCTTTTCCCTGGTGGCAAGGTTTGGTGCCCAGGCTCCAGGGAGGCAAGGGAGGAAATAGAAGGTACAACAGCAGGGAATAAAAAGGAGAAATAGGAAAGTTTGGAGTAAAGTCATAAGCCTTCCACAAGAACGGCACCATGTGGGAAATGCAACGTGGATAACAGAAATGGGAAAAGGAAGAAAAGACAAAGATTCGGCAAAGCAGAAGGAAAAGCATCGATTATTATAACCTGTTATTTATGCGGAAACATTTGTTATCACATGCAGGTGCCGTCTGATCCAGAGGTCGGATATTATGGAACCCCGCTCCAATCTACACTGCTGTACAAAGGTTTAGACATTTCGTGTTTTTCTACTACGGATCAGATCATTTCACGTATGGTTGATTAAAATTTGTTTGTATCTTGCTGCGGTCAATATACCATCAATTTTCCAACACCACTTGAGGATATGCACCCCCAAACTTGAATTGAACCTCCTCAATGCTTGATGGCTTTAAGTGAGGCTCTATACAAGTTTCAGTTTTCATCGTCTCAAATAGACTACACCCAAATAACCAAAACTTTGACTCATCTGTCCAAAACACCTTCAGCCATTGTTCCAAAGTCCAATTTCAGTGTTCTTGTGCATATTTTAGCCTTTCAGTCTAGCCTTTCAGTCTTATTCCCCTTTATTAAAAGAAGTGTTTTTTTTTTTTTGCCTTTACGTCCTTATTTCAAAAGTGACCTCCGTACTGTTTATGGACAGACGACACCTGAGCCTTCTACCTGTTCTGTTGTCAACTCAACAAGTTTTCAACTTTCTATTCCTCAATTATTTTCAAATATTGCTCAGCCTTGTAAGACAGATTTTTGGTCTTCCAGTCCTGGGTTTATCAATTAGAGATAATGTTTCTCTGTGCTTGTTGATTTTGCTTCAGTTAAAGTGGTTAAACAAACACCTTGAAAATCGAGTGATGCGAGCTATTTCACTCAATATTTCTTTCTTTATACAGAAATACAATTCTATAGTGATCTTCTTAAATTTTAGTCATTTTCCTTTAAGCTAACAGTTAATCATGATAGATCAGCATTCTGAAGTTTCAAAAAGTGGGTAAATTGGTGATTCTCATAACATCCCATATATTGCCTTAGACACTCCTGAATGTGTCTTTAAAAAGATTTTTGCATAGCAGTGTATGTTCAATAGAACCAAAATAATGTTTAACGAGGAACCAAAAGCAGGGTTTGCGTTAAGAAACCAAAACTTACCTCTAAGTTACACCGGGCGGTGCGTAGAACATCGTGCGTCAGGGTCACTGTGAGAACACAAGGTATGCATTCCACATTTAAAAAAAACAAGTCTAAAGAATAAGAAAAAGAGATCTCAGGAGTTCACAAGACACACTCCAAAAGACAGATCGAAATGTGTCGAGACTCACATTGACGGATAACGGTCTTCTCTATACTGTCCTTGAGCTGGTTAGAGGCACGCAGGCGACTCACGGTACACTGCAACATCTTCTCCTGCTCCGAGAGTTTCATTCGCAGGTGTGAGATGTGGTCTGCTTTATCTCCATCCTGCGGTAGACATCAGTTCCAGGCCAGATCCCCTCATATTGTGTTTACAAGTGCAATCAGTGGATGTGCTGAGCATCGGGGTTGGGCCGTCAATCAAGCACACTTACCTCCAGGTAGCCAGAGGGACCCTCAGGCAGTGATGTGCGCCAGAAGAGCTTGAGCAGCCGAGCAGCATTATCGAGTTGTCCTTTCATCGTGTTCACACTGACACAAAGCCATTTCGAGACCCGCGTCTCAGGCTCCTGAGTGAGTGAACAAGTCAATGGATGGTAGGCGGTGTGCAAATAGACATTACCGCATTGTATTACAACAAATTACTTTTACTGCAAAGGCAACACCCCACCAAAGGGTATCGCTGCTTACAGACTAGTAGGCCACATGTCCACAAAGCCCTACCTTGTGACGAGCGAGGCGATCTCTGAGGCGGGACTCCATGGCTCGAACCAAAAGCCGAGCCTCGGCCAGCTGCTGTCGCACACGGTCGTAATCTCCGGCCAAGGCAAGAACATGGGTTAGCACAACAGACGGGGCAGACTTCATGCCATTCTCTTTCGGCGAAGGTGGTCTGTCCGCACCGGTCTTGGATACTTCCGGTTTCAAAGGAGGAACTTCTGCAGAAACGAGTGCACACACAGGTTAACGTGTGCAGACAGATGTGTGCAGACAGTATGGATACAGGGTTATTACTGGTGCTGTTACTATTCCAAAGTGACAAATTGTGTTCATTCCAGCACGAGCTATAATATAGATGTTGAAACAAACAGATCAACAAAGTTCTGAAACTGATATAAAAACTCTGCTGGCCGCAATCATGCAATACATTTCAATTGGTTGATTATGGCTGCCTGGAAACTGTAAAGTACCGTTCCTCAAAAGGAATACGTTTTTTGACGAGGTAATCATTGACCAGAATTTAAAGTACAGTTAAAGAGTAAATTGGAACAATCATGGCATCATAAATCTTTAATGCAGGGTTGTGCAACAAAGCTCCAAACACATCTTCGATTGCTAAATTATTCTGAGAAACTTTTTGAATTCAACATATAAGACCACATGCCAATGCGATGTTTTGCAAAATTTAAATACAAAAACATCAATCGTCATGAAAGTCAGGCAAAACATCAGATTCAAAGTGTATTGTCCTTTGGTGAAAACTACTTTGTGCTGATTTTCTGTGAAATTATTTAGTGACAAAATTGGTTCAAAAATAGCGATGAAACCGAGTCAGGAAGGAAGAAAACAACGAAGGTGGAGTTGTGTATCGATGTGATAATGAAACAGAGGAAAGGGATCATGGCAGACAATGCCTGTAACGGTGTGACGCCAGCTCACACCTGGTGTGCCATCGAGCGCCGGACACGAGGAAGCCGAGCTTGGTGGAGTGGGGTAACTCTCCATCACGGGTGCTGTCTCTTTATGCTGGCTGCTTTCGGGGTGTGAGTCTGTTAAGAGGGTGTAAACCAATCACCATTAACTTAATCCGGATAACCCGATTGATCTCGTAAAAGAAGCAGCAAGTCAAGTCCCAGCAAAGTAACGTTCATGTTTATTTTAGTGCATCGACCGAAGCAAGGAACATAGAGGAGCTTGTACAAAAATCACCTGCAGGACAAAGATATTAAAAGACAATAATATACTTCAACATGAATTACAAGGACGTTTGTACACATCAGATAATTACATATGGTACATATGGGATTTTAACCTGTGTTCCCTACACCAAGATGCTCCCTCCAAAGGTTATCAGGCTCATGTAAAGACCATTTCACCAATCACCTGTCTGTGTGCAAATTATCTTACTATAATTCACCAAATGTCCGTCTGTCTGTTCGTCTGTTCGAAGGTACAGCAAAAACGGCTCAACCGATCGCAACGATATTTTGGGTGGGTATTCCTGGGACCCCTGGGAGTAAAATAGGCTCAATTGTTTTTCCAATTTTTCCAAGTTTTCCAATTTTCCAGTTTTTCCAAACACGATGGAATAATATTTACCGTTATGAACAGTGATGTGGCTTTTATTGAAATTCTACAAATACTGTTTAGATTTTGATGACAATTATGAACCTGCCACGAATGTGGAAGTGGACAGATGATGGCAATGCGCGGGTTTGATAATATCCAAATACAACCGTCATTCAATCGTAATGTTAAATCGTTGAACATTAATCGTATTAATCGTTTTGTTAAAGTATCAATTGATAATTGGAATTGAGTGAATACAATTACGATTTTTAATTCGTAATTGTATTCACCCAACCGTACGGAACTTCACATCAGCATTTAAATATTTGTTTATGTCAGGAATGTTGTTAAAAGTTTATTTTTTATATTAATGTTATTTAATTTGTGATTGGAGTTATGCTGTTTGGAATGAAAAAAGAGATATCGAGTTCAAATGAATGACGAAATGCCGTGACGGTTTCTACTTTCTAAACGTGAATTCGCGGATCGTCATATGCAGATTCGCCATTGAATGGAAATGGAACAAATGTACCCGTTTGTTTGCCAACGGATATGTTTTTCATGGAAGTCCTTCACAAACTTGCTGTCCATGTTTGACGTGCGACTGAAGGTGCTACAGTAATGTGGAATTTATTGGTTTCATGCTTTAGCATTCGCCGTTTCTGCATTGTCTGTTTGCATCTGGCGTCCCACCCATGCAAAGCATGGGTATCTCACTAGTAAAGATAATTACAAAAAGTGGATTTAGCCAGGATAATGGCACGCAATGGCCTACGATTTTCAAAAAATACCAACTGGGTCTTTGGCATCCACAACCTAAATACAGACAAGACAGCAGACTCATCTCATTATCTGACATCATGCTTCTAGATGCAGCTCCCCCAAACTGGCGTTGCACCAGAACAACATTTTCGACATCAATTGTATTCTGTTGAGACTCAACACGTAAGGCAAACTAGAGAGTTCAGAGAACACTTTACCCCAAGCAGTGTTCAATTATATACTTCAATTTATATAAAATAATGATTTTAAAGGTCGTATAAAAATTCCAGAAGTTTAGTGCCCTTGATGCAGTCTTATACACCACCTTATTTACATGTTCAGGTCCTGTTAAATGGAAGGGTTTTGAAAGTGTCAAAAAGGCGATTTGTGTTCTCCAGTGTTCAAGTATATAATTCAAATGAAATGAGAAGAAAAAGACATGAAATGTCATAGCCCCCGTGGTTAAATAATTTTGCTGTACGGAGTTAAAGGTTGTCGGTTGGCCATCTTTGGTCAGATTACAAAACAAAATCTTCTGCATATGTATACTCATGTATTCTCTTTGTGCCAAGTTTGAACAAAATTGAACCATGCATGTTCAATAAATGGTTGGGGACACGTTTAAGTAACAAAATGGTCGCCAGTCGGCCATCTTGGATCTGATCTCGAAAAAAAAAGACGTGCATATGTAACGCATCATTCATTATCTGTGTGCTAAGTTTGAACAAGATCGGTAAATGCATGTCCGAGAAATGGTTGAGGACGTGTTCAACAACGGGTTTTTTACAACTAAAATGACCGACAGTCTAGCAGTCAGCCATCTTGATCAGGTCACAAAATAAAGTGAGGCGCACGTGTACGCCGTCATGTACTCGGCTTGTGCCAAGTTTGAACAAAATCAGACCATGAATTTTCAAGAAATGGTTGGGAACATGTTTAAGTAACAAAATGGCCACCAGTCGGCTATCTTGGATCTGATCTCGAAAAGAAATGAAGTTCATATGTAAGCCATCATGCGTTATCTGTGTAGAAAGTTTGAACAATATCGGTAAATGCATGTCCGAAAAAGGGTTGAGGACATGTTCAACAATGGGGTTTTTACAACTAAAATGGCCGACAGTCGGCCATCTTTTATTGCATCATGAAACAAAATGATGTGCATATGTACACAATCAAGTATTGTATTTGTGCCAAGTATGAACAAAACCAGTCCATACATCTCCAACTGGATAAGCTATATTTAGACTCCAATTTAGACCCATTCGAAATATGGTTGCGGGTACGCGGACGCACACACGCATGGACAGTCAGACGGACAAGACCCAATCCCTGTTTTGGACCAAGTCCATCAGGGGCAAAATAAAATAGACTTCCAAGGTCATTAAAAAATTAATAAGTCTATCGGTGTTGACACAGTGTCTTTTACACCACCTTATTTAACATGTTACATTAGTTATTCGTGCCTGTTGTTTATGTCCTTTGTGGTGTCCGATTCATGTTAAAAATATAACACTCAATTGAAATCAGGTTGTTCCTCCATCATAAACTGACGTTTGTAGACAGAAGGGCAGGCAAATGTTTAATGTGCCTAGACAGGCAAAAGTGAACCAATTTCGTAACACTACCTTTCGCTTCACATGTGGGTGGTAACAACCCTGTGGCAAGTGAGCTACCAAGTGATTAATTCTGCTGCACCCAATCACCACGTTTATTGCCCCGATCTAGTGTGTGAAGTGTGGGAAAGAATGATCAATGTTCGGACCTTTTCATCAGAAGAAGTTTGATTTTATAACACGTGTACATAACACTCGGATATGTCGCATGTTGATTTCACCAAGTTTGAAGCGATTTGTGTCCTCAGACTATAGGAAGGTTGAAACTAAACAACAGACACGAATAACTTCCACACTATAGGAAGGTTGAAAAACCTAACATGACTGAAAAATCAAAATCAGCTTCAACACACCTGCAATGGAATCATTTTGATATGTAATCTTTAGTCTTGTTTTATATGCATCACCAAGATAAACAAGTGTGGTGATCATGTGCAATTCCTCAGACAGGATGAAAAGCCGATGCACATTGTCATTCTGCTACACATTCAGAAGAGATTCTACATCCTTTTATTCCCATCATGCACTATTGGCTAACCCATAATAATTTGCACCATTCTTTACAAAAATTGAGAAAAAAAAAAGACAAATTTGGCCTTAATTTCCCAAAACAAATCAAGTTGCACTCCGGTTCCTCTGGCGAGGTCACGTCCTTCCGAGCTCTCCACGTTCTTCCGAGCTCTCCACGTCATCAAAGATAAGTGTCTTCCCGATTCTATTTTTGTCAAACTTCTACTGTTTATTTTACTGTGTATGTGTTTACTGTGTGTTTATAATTAGATCTTGTTTTGCAAATCGTGCAAACTTGTGTGTAATCGTCGTTCGTGTATGCGCTGCGTTTTGGGCCTGTCCCTCGAGGCTTCCCGTCTCTCGGTCTTTTGTTTATTTATGTTTGTTCTTTCGCTGTATTGCCTTCTTCTTTGTTTTTCTTTTCATCCCCTACTTCACCCAAACATCTTACCCTTTGTTTAAAGTCTTAAATACAAAAAAAAAGTAAAAAAACAAAACAAAAAAAAACCTATCCTAATAATAATTTCCTTCTCTCTTACCAGCTTCCCCTCCCCCGCCCGTGACCACCTGCTGGCTCGCCCCGCCCTTTTCTCTCCTCCATTTTTCTCCTTCCTTTCTAGCCGATACCTTTACCATTCTAGTTTCCACCATACTCCTTTAACCTTTCTTCTTCTTTCTCAGATCCACTTTCACATAACCCTCAGAAAAATAATAACATTGAAGAAATTAAAAAGGAGGCCCCTCCTCCCGTACTAACAAATTGTTCATAAACCAACCTGTTCCTTTGTTCTCTGCTCATCTGGCTTGTTAATCTCCTATTCTTCAGGGAATTTCCCAGATAGCTTTCACGGTTTTGTTTTAAAAAGTTTAAACTTTCCCCTGCAGTCCTGTACTCAGTTGTATATTATAACACGCTCTTCTTCTTCCTCTTTAAAAGGCTGTCTTCAATTTGCTCATGAAATCATTCCATTGTTCTCCACTGTTGTTGTGCTTGTATGCTTTCCTCTCTCTCACCCTCTTGTCTCTCACTCCCTTTATTGTTTGTTTTATGTGTCTGTGCATATTTTCATGTTTAATGTGTTAGCTCTTACACAAGCCTCGATTCTGTATACAAATAAAAAATAAAAAAGTGAAAAAAGCGGGAATGGGATCCACCAATTGAGCCGTACCATACAGACATGATGGCACATTGATATTTTCTGCAATGATGGGTGCAGATCTCTGAGGCGATCTCCTGGTTCCTGTCTCGCTCCCCGTTTGAGTCATTGGTGGTGACCCTTGAAGTTGCAGCTCAAGGCGAACCCGTAGTTCATGGTTTGCTCGTTCACTGCGATCCAGCTGAACGCGCAGTTTGCGCATTTCCAGCAGAAGCAGATGCAGCTCGTCGGTGTGCAGGGGCGGTTCTGAGGCTCGTGTTGACCAGGAATGATGTTTTGCTGTCCTAGCCTTGCCTGGATAATCAAGGAATATAAACAGAGATGAAACAAGAATGACTGCACTGTGGTCACAACCTGCCGATTGGGAAACACATTTAAAGCACTCTTCAAAGATGATCAGCGTGATTGGGAAACACATTTAATGCACTGTTAAAAAATTAACTCGACACCTCTGATCCATGTCACCCTCTCCACTGATATATCAGAACGAGCTGATTCATCACATGGTCAAGAATTGCTTCACCCCAATATGGGGCCATTCAAAAATTACATGACGCAATGTTTTTAGTAATTTGCACAACATAACACTGGATTACGTAATGTAACTAACGTCATGTAATGCTCGATTACTGTGCGTTCTGATGTACCGTGCGTTTTGATAGACTTCATTAAATCTTACTATTATTCGACATATGATTAGATTTTTCGGGATCCCTCCTCGTCAATAAGACTCGACCTAAACAAAACCAATGGTTTTATTAAATTGTATAACATAAAGCTTGATTACGTAACACAACGCTTGATTACCATGCATTCTGACCTATTGTGTTTTCTGACCTACCGTGCATTCTAACGGACTTGATTAAACCTTACTATTACTCGACATACAGTCGTGGCCAAAAATAATGGCACCCTTGCACTTTTTTCAAATAACTTACAAACAACTCACAAATAACTTTCAAAGAACACACATCTCTAAAAATAAGTTGAAATTGATAAAAGTATTTTGTCTCTTTTTATCACTTTTTACTTTTAAACTTTTAAATCAGAAAATAAAAGGAAATGGCATTGACAAAATTGTTGACACCCCAGACTCAATATTTGGTAGCAAAGCCTGTGGACAAAATAAGTGCAGTCAAGCACTTCCTATAGCCATGAATGAGCTTCCAAAACCTCTCTACTGGCAGTTTGACCCACTCTTCTTGTGCAAACTGCTCCAGTTCTCCCAGATTTGAAGGGTGCCTTCTCCCAACTGCTGTTTTCAGAACTCCCCACAGGTGTTCATGGGATTTAGATCTGGACTCATTGCTGGCCACTTCAGAACAGTCCAGCGTTTTGTCTTGAATCATCCCTGGGTGCTTTTTGAAGTGTGTTTGGGGTCACCGTCCTGCTGCAAGACCACTGACCTTCGATGGAGACCCAGCTTTCTGACACTGCGTTGAACATTGCACTCCAAAATGCCTTGGTAATCTCATGATTTCATGATGCCATGCACACATTCAAGGCACCCAGTGCCAGAGGCAGCACAGAAACCCCAAAACATCACTGAACCTCCTCCATGTTTGACTGTAGAGAAAGTGTTCTTTTCTTTGAAGGCTTAATTTTGTTTTCTGAAAACATAGAGATGATGTGCTTTACCAAAAAGCTCTAATTTGGTCTCATCTGTTCACAGGACATTCTCCCAGAAGGATTTTGGCTTGTTCAGGTGTGTTTTGGAAAACTCCAATCGGGCTTTCTTATGTCTCTCTCTCAGCAGTGGGGTCCTCCTGGGTCTCTTACCAGAGAACCCCCTTTCATTGAGTTGTCGACGGATGGTGCGAGTTGAAACTGTCGTACCTTGTGTCTGAAGGTCAGCTTGAATCTGTTTGGCAGTTGATCGAGCTGCTTTCCCCACCATTCAAACAATTCTTCATTGCAATCTTCAATCAAGTTTTCTCTTGCGGCCACGTCCAGGAGGTTGGCTAGAGCACATGGGCCTTAAACTTCATGAAAACATTGCATACGGTGGACATAGGAACATCAAGGTCTCTGGAGGTGGACTTGTAGTCTTCATTGTCCATGCTTAGCTACAATCTTGTGGCTGACCTCCTCAGACAATTCTCTGGTTTTCTTTCTTTTCTCCATGCTCATTGCGGTGGACACAGTGCCACAAAACAGCAGAATGACCCCTTTTCTCTCTTCAAACTGGTTCAATGAGTGATTTTTAGCTCACCTGGAACAAAGCTCAGGGGAGCTTATGCGATGGCGCATCGTCCATCAGTCTGTAAACACTTGAAACTTCTTCTCCGAAATCACTGATGGGATTGCGACCAAATTTGGCACAAATGATATTTGTTGTGTTGTGACTAAGGTTTGTTCACGGCATAACAAAAAAAAAAAAAATCGGGGTCTCAGTGGGTCTACCGGGGGTCAAAGTGGATCCAGCTTTGACCCCCCCAACATAGGAATTTGCTTTTTCCTCTGAACCTACACCAACATTTTGATGAAACTTCACCACAACCTTCATCATCCATGATGTACCAATGTTTGTTAAAGGCATTGGAAAAATTGAAAAAGGCATTGGTTTCACCACCAAAATAGGTTTTTTGTTTGTTTATTTAAAGTCTTATGATTATGTTAGTATTTTTTTTTTTTTTTTTTTTTTTTTTTTTTTTTTTTTGTATACAATATCGAGGCTCGTGAAAGAGCGAACATTAATCACACAGAAAGACAAACCGACAAACCGACACATAACCGACAAACCGACACATAAAACATATAACATCGGGAGCGGTAGACAAGATGGGGAGAGAGGGGGAAGGACACAAACACAACATTTGAGAGCAGGGACCGAGAGACATGGAGACATCGAGAGATCTGAGAGAGGGTGAGGGCTTTGGGGGGGGGGGCATGGGAAGGGGGCGGTGGGAGAGGTATAAAACATATGGACACTGCCAGGACTTCCAGGAAAGAAGTTGGAATTTCAAACAAGGTGGATCTGGGGTGAATTAGCGGGGGTAGAAAAGATCAAGGTTTTGGATGGGGGAAGATAAGAGATGGTGGTGAACAGCTGTTTTAAAGACCTGGAGGGAGGAGTGGGATTGAAGGGAGTGAGGGAGTTTGTTCCAGAGGCGGGAGAAAAGAGGAATGAAAGAGTGAAGGTGAGCAGAGAGCTGAGATTTCGGCAGTTTAACCATCAGAGGGTTGCTGGCAGATCTTGTGCGACCTGTAGGAATATTTGGGGGACAGAGCACAGAGAGAGCTGGGGGTGCAAGGCCGGAGAGGAGTCGGTAGAAGACAGAAAGACCACCTACCTGCCTGCGGTGAGTGAGTGAAAGGCTGATTCTACATGCTGCCCTGTCTTCCAACAAGCATTGATATTGGTTTAAAATACCTTCAGTCAGTGCAGTATACTGTTGAGCGCCAGGGGTATTGCCCCTATGTTTATATTCACCACAGATGAGTTAAATTCCAAAGTAAAGGAGAATCACCTGCTTGAAATCTAATTATTTTTAACTTCTACAAGGTGCCAATAATATTGTCCAGGCCATTGTACGATTTCTGTGTGGAACAAGCTGAGATTTAGTCATTTTTAAAGCTTTTATTGTTTTGTTCCACTGCAAGCCAAAGAAATACATTTGTGGATACCAAAATATTTTTTAATTTCAACAATTTTCTGGAAGAAATAGTGCATTATTTGAAAAAAGTGAAAGGATGCCAATAATTTTGGCCACGACAGTATGATTAGATTTTTCGGGGTGCCTCATCGCCAATAACACTCGACCCAAACAAAGCCAGTGGAAATCTGACACAACAAACCCGGACAGTGGCTACAGAGGCCACTACAGAGGCCACATCAGCAGAGGACTACAGGCCTAATGTGTTAGGCTCATGCTCATCAGAAAACCAAGATGGCGGCCATATCATTTCATCTCATCTCGGTGCTATGGTAGGTGATGTCCAACGACAGCTGTGGTTGTGATCCGGCAGCTGTCCGACCAATGGGTTTACTTTTCAAAAATCAACCCCCAATAAGAAACTCTACAACAGCAATGCGAAGCTCTTATAAGACCTGCGACATGTCACAGGTAAAAATCCATTGACTACGAAGTCGAGCTTTGTACATACAGACCCTCCACAGTGCAAGTTTTGTGTGAGCAGATTAGAGAGTTGGGAGTTTTCAGAGCAAGATCTAGTCTCACCTAGTGACGCCTCAGGCGAGGCGAGCGAGGTGGGTTTGGCATCGCCTCCTTGACCTCCTAGGCGTTCATAAAAATGCAGCTGGATCCGAAGGGAGTGCAGCATTTGGTTTGTGGCGGCAAGCTGTTGTGCTAGGCCGGTAACCTCTCCCTGCAGCCTGCAAAAGCAGGCACGGCACAGAGGCACAGATCCGCAAATTAATGACCATAATTCAAACAGAAGACGACATTGATGATGGGTGGCAGGGTCCTCACAGTAGTTTCTTACTCCAACCATGTTCACTTTATATCATCACCATCATAATGTGCCATACTCTACACAGAGTTGGTGCTGCCGAAGCTGTTACTCGGCTACAACCATGGTCGGGTAGCGACTCCGGCTCAGAAAGTCAAAGTAGGAATTTGGAATTTGACCATGGTGCTGGTGATAGCTCGCCTACTCTTTGTGAAGGACACCGTGGTATCTTTAATATCCACCAACTAATGCCGGCAGACAGGATGCCAGTTAATCGCGGGAAGGCACACATTGATGAATCACCCTGCCTGTAAAACACTGGGATGACAGCTTATTGGGATTGGGATTGGGATTCATTGGGATTCGAATCAGGGTTGGGATTCGAACCCAGGCAGGACAGTTTAGCAGTGTGTGCATACCTCTAGAGTCTAGAGTCTAGACCATCCTGCCAGCCCACACTTGATATAAATATTCATTACATTCTGCATTTGGAGTGAGCTATATAAGGAACATTTTTTTAAAGACTCAGTAAACGAGAGCTCTAATGGCTACACTGCTTACACAGCATTTGGGAGAAAGGATAAGAATAAGGATCAGTCGGGTCATGAGTCAGATATGCACATCTCACCTCGTTGCTTCTTCCCGACTCGCACGCAGGTCCTCACTACATCGTCGCATTTCGTCCTTTTCTCTCTGCAGCTCTTTCTTCTTGCTCTTCAGGTCCTTTTTTTCCCAATCAAGCTTTCCCTTGTCTCTCTCCATCTCCCTTCTTTCACCTTCCAATGTTCCCTTATCGATTTCCAAGTTCCCTTTTTCTTTCTTCAGCAATTCGTGTTCCCTTTGCTGATCTTCCTTTACTGCATGCACATTGCGCTTCTCAAATTCAAACATTCCCTTTTCCTTCTTAAATTCTGCCTTCAGCATACCCAGTTCCACTTTTTTCTGCTCCAAAATATTAGATACTGCCTCCATATCTACATTCTTTTTGTCCAACTCCACCTTTTTCCTCTCGATTACCACTTCCTTCTTCAACAACTCTTCCCAGATTTTCTCAAACCCCTCGATACGGTTTTCGATGCCAACATTCCTCACACCAGACTTCGGTTCACCCGCGGTGTCTAAGGTGAAACCTGCAGACTCCCATGTCTCCTCCTCTTTGTTCATATTCCAAAGCCCCAAGCTTCTGTGGAAGCGACTGTCCCATTTGGCCCTCTCTCCCTGCCCTCTTTCATCCACATTCTTCGTACTTTCATGGTTATCTGAAAATAAAAACATAATAAAAGTGAGAAAAATAACAATATGAGAAACTTTGTAGCTGAAGCTCAACAAGGTACAAGAAGACAAAATTCTGCATTTAATTCATTTTTTCCCACAAGCAAATTGAAGGAGAACTTGCAGCACTTGAAACAATTATTAAGGGCGATCCCACATATTGGTATTTGCGGTGTGAAACACTATGAATGCAACAATTCAAAGAGATACCAAAAATGGATTCGAGAAAAATGGCGATTCACTTCCTTATTATCAACAGAGACCAAAACGTTATTGTGCCAGTAAGAACTATCGAGACATAATTAGACGTAGCGATGTAGACCAATATGCCTCTGCCAACATTAAGTCTTTGCTTACTCTATCTTTGACCAAAAACCTCAAGATCATTTGACCAACATATGTAATAAGCTATATATATATACACAAATATATCATGGTACATGTACTTAGTTTAGTTCAAATCCCATAGCCAATGGTATCACATTAACATAAGTTTTAATGTGATCTATAACCTTTGACCTTTTAGTAACAAATTAATCTATCATGGCTGGACGCACTGACGGACGTTTATACATACGTGTACCAAGTTTGATTAAAATCCCTTTAGCTGTTCGCAAGTATCACATTTCTACCTGATATGACCTCTGACCTTTGACTTCTTGACCCCATAATGTTAGAGTTTTGTCTTTACATCATTATATATACTTGTACCAAGATTGACTTGGATCCCTTCAGCCATTCTTAAGTTATCGCGGCGGCACGGACGAAAGCACAACCCGAAAACATACCTCTGGCGACTTCGTCATGGAGGCATAAAAAGAGGAAAAAAAGAACAACCTAAACAAGCAGCCTAAATCAGTGACCCATTCTTCAAAAACCAAATAGTTGTTTGGATTGATTGGAAGTTTAATACGATGTATTAAACGAAGAACGACGTTTAATACGAAGAACTTCCCTGCAAATGCCTGCTGCTCTTCTTCTGCACCAATCGGTTCTTCTGATCATGTGCTTGTTAAAGTGGACATCTCTCTGACCATTCTCAGAGAGCCTCCTCAGCGCCGACGAGTCTGGCATTTCACTCAGGCCGACTGGCACGGTCTTCAAGCAGCCATCAATCGTCTGGACTGGTCTCCCATCTCCACTGCCTCTGACATCAATTCTTCCTGGGAATTCTTCCAAAGCAAACTGCTGTCTCTCATGCACAGATTTATCCCATCTCGTCTTCAGTTGTCTTACCCTTCCTCCCGTCCATGGTACACTGAATCTTGTGGTGACGCAGTTGCCCTGAAACAACTTGCCTTTGCCTCTTGGAAGGCAAATCCAACTGAAGGCAATCTCAGTTCCTTCCACAAAGCTCGAAACAAGTGTGTGTCTACCATCAGGAGTGCCAGGAAGCACTATCTCTCCACACTCAAGATTTGAACTCTCAAGCCTGTCTCCTTCCTCCAAATCCTGGTGGCGTCTGGTCAAATCCGTTTCTGGTGTTTGTTCCCCCTCCATCCCCTCCCTTACCTCAAATGGCTACACAGTTGATAACGCACGTGACAAAGCCGAATGCCTCAACTCTGTGTTTGCCTCAAAATCTTGTGTCCCAAACCCATCTCTCTCTGTTCCCACCTTTCCCAGTCGAGCCCAACTGCTCCTGGACTCTGTATCCTTCTCTCCTGACAAGGTGGAGAAGTTTTTGTCAAACCTCGACTCTGATTCTGCAACTGGACCAGACGGCATCAGCCCACGGGTCCTAAATCCTGCTCTTCCACTCTATCTCACCCTCTCTCTGTTCTTTTCACCCTCTCTTTTGCTCAAGGTCATCTGCTAGCATCTTGGAAATCAGCAAACATTACCGCTTTACACAAAAAGGTGCAAAAAGAGATCCTTGCAACTACAGACCAATCGGCCTGCTTCCAATTATCAGCAAAGTCATGGAATCCATCATTGCTTCGGATATCAAATCCTTCCTCTTCTCCAATGGCTTGATCTATGATCATCAATTTGGATTCAGACCAGGTCATTCTACTCTGGACATGTTGCTTCTGCTGTCTCAACAATGGATGGAGGTCCTCAATGCCAAACAGGAAATCAGAGCTGTCTCACTTGACATATCACGTGCCTTCGATACGGTCTGGCACCCAGCTCTGCTCACCAAACTCTCCTCCTACGGTATCCATGGAAATCTCCATGCGTGGCTTGCGGACTTCCTCTCTGGTTGTAGGCAACATGTGGCCCTGAATGGATTTCTCTCATCTCCCCTTCCTGTTCTGGCTGGAGTTCCCCAAGGTAGTGTTCTGGGCCCTGTGCTATTTCTGGTCTTCATCAATGATCTCTCCGACTCTCTGGAAAATCCTCTCTATCTCTTTGCTGATGACTCCACTATCTGCCGCTCCATTCCTCATCCCTCAGATCGGCAGTCTGCAGCTTCCTTACTCTCTGCAGACCTGGACAAAATCACAGACTGGTCAAACAAGTGGAACATGTCTTTCAATCCTGACAAATCTCACACTCTTACAATGTCTCTCCGAAAGGCCCGACTGGAAAACCCTCCCATCTACTTTCTCAACAATCCTCTCCAAGAAGTTCTGTCACTCAAGCTTTTGGGTCTCACTATCTACCATGATCTTTCTTGGGAAAACCACATTTCCAAGCTGGCCTCCAAAGCCAGTCGCCGACTGGGCATCCTCCATCATGCAAAGTCCTTCCTTGGCACACCTGAGCTCCTCACCACATACAAGGCTTTCATCCGCAGCTCAATGGAATACTGTTCCCCCCTCTGGGCTCGTGCTCCTGCCTGACACCTAGCTCAGCTTCACGCTGTTGAAACCAAAGCTTTCAGAATAATTGGAATCTCCTGCGATGAAGTTAACTCCGAGGGCCTTTCACTCACTCACCGCAGGCAGGTTGGTGGTCTTTCTGTCTTCTACCGACTCCTCTCCGGCCTTGCTCCCCCAGCTCTCTCTGTGCTCTGTCCCCCCAATATTCCTTCAGGTCGCACAAGATCTGCCTGCAACCCTCTTATGGTTAAACTGCCAAAATCTAGGCTCACTGCTCACCTTCACTCTTTCATTCCCCTTTTCTCCTGCCTCTGGAACAAACTCCCCCACTCCCTTCAATCCCACTCCTCCCTCCAGGTCTTTAAAACAGCTGTTCACCACCATCTCTTATCTTCCCCCATCCAAAACCTTGATCTTTTCTACCACCGCTAATTCACCCCAGATACACTTTTTTTTTTCTTTTTTCTTTTTTAAATTCCAACTTCTTTCCTGGAAGTCCTTGCAGTGTTCATATGTTTTATACCTCTCCCACCTCCCCCCAAGCCCTCCCCCTCCCACATTTCTCCCGATGTCCCTGCTCTCAAATGTTGTGTTTGTGTCCTTCCCCCTCTCTCCCCATCTTGTCTACCGCTCCCCTTATTTTTTGTGTTTTATGTGTCGGTTTGACTTTTTGTGTGATTAATGTGAGTTCTTTCACGAGTCTCGATATTGTATCCAAAAAAAAAAAAAAAGTGAAAATATCTGACTTTTTCATGTGAAATGTTGCAAGTTGCCTTTCAGGACAGATCAGCTTTCAAATCACAATCCAAAAGACTGGGCTATCGGTGGGAATCCCCATAGTACTCCATGTACTGCAGCCACGGAAGCTAGGGCTATTGCTTGTACTTTAAAAATAGACGAAGTGCAATGTCAGCAAAATGGGAAAGTTCTTTACCGTGCGCCTGTTGTGCTCTCAGCTCTCGGTTTTCTTGCTGTAAGTGGTACAGTTTGGTATGCATTTTCCTGACATCATCCACACCCTGAATGTAGATATTGGTTGCTGTTGCTGGAAATACAAACATATCGGAGCTACTCAATCTGCACACCTGGGAACGAGAGCATTTGTGTTGAGCAACAGCTAAGAGTAAAACTGTAAGAGTTTTACAAAAAGTAAAACTTTGAAGTTTTAATTTATTTCCAAGTAAGTAAATAGAGCATTGAAAGACATATGCCTTCAGGTTAACAGGAGAGAAAATGAAAACGAGAAAGAATGGATCAACATAACCCGAATAAAGATACACTTCTTTATAACATTTCATCAGTGGTTTCTTTCTTTGTACGCAAGAGAACGAAAGTCTCATCAAAAATTGCCCTAGTCATCAAATCGAAAGATGAGCACACGGCAAAAGATGAGCAGGACGAACCCCAGTCGTCAAGTCGAGATACAAAGCTCCAGTCACTGAGTCAAGATGCAGTGCCCCAACGGTTGAGTAGAGAGGCAAAACCCCAGCCATAAAGTTAAAAGCCTGACCCTAGTCATTTAGTTGAGGCCAAACCCCAGTCATCGAGCCTCCGGGCCAATCCCCAGCCGTTGAGCTATGAGCCAATCCTCATTTATCGAGCTGCAAGTTAGCTCCAGGAGTCGAGTCAAAAGATCGTGCCCCAGTTGCCGAGCACCGAGCCGAATCACAGCATGTAAAACATTCAAGTTAGTTTGTTCATTGCACTATTCCACCTAGAGTGTCAAACCTCTTCCAGGTCACATCTTTCTTTGGCGTTAGCTCATGGAAAATTGAGTTTGAGCAACAGAACTAACAAGGTCATTCTTCAAATTCAAACTCCAACTTCTCTTTGTAAGGTACTCACATCCATAACTGGGAGTTTTTTTTCCTTAAAAGCTCGAAAGTCCATAACGCCACAATACAAATTGAATTTTTTTTTTTTACATATGTTTTTCTTTTTCTTACAGAGGTCAATGGTTCAGGTAGGATCTTGTACATAAACCAAATGCAGGAAAAAGACATTAGAAGATGTCACTGCAATTTTTACTTCTGCCACTGATGGTGGGTGGAGGGTACCTTTTCACCCCTGTCTGTCTGTGAACAGGATATTTTAAAAAGTTGTGGCCGGATTCGGACTAAATTTGGTGGACAGGTTGGGTGTGTGACAAGGACAAATTCATTCGATTTTGTTGAAGATCTGAATCCAGATCTGGATAAGAGAATTAATATATATATATCTATATATATATATATATATATATATATATATATATATATATATATATATATATATATATATATATATAAAAAAATATATATATATATATATACAGTGGGACCTCTAAATCCGAATTTAATTCGTTCCAGCGGCAGTTCGGATTGGGAAAAGTTCGGAATTAGAAACTATTTTCCTCATAAGAAATAATGGAAAGTGAATTAATCCGTTCCTGGACCCCAAAAACCCATTATCAAGACACTGTTAACTGCAAATACACATGATTCAAGGTAAAATAAGATGAGTAAATGCCCTAAATATCAAATAATAATAATAATAAAAACAAGAAGTAAATGTACTAACATGAAAATAACTGCATTTACCTTAGTGGAGAGTTCTGATGGTGCATGTGGAAGCTGGAGAGGAGGAAGGAGGGAGAGGGTTTTATTGCTTGGAAGGTGAGGCACCTTCCAAGCTAACATCAGCTGACTGTGCTTCTGGTGTTTGCTCTCTTTGTCTCTTAACACCACTTGTAGAGGGTTGGGGCTCACTAGGCTTGCTTTCTTTAGAGAACCACCTCTCCAAAGTTGCCTGGTGTTGGCGACTCTTGTCCTCAAGATAAGCCTTCACAGAAGGGGCAAACTCCTCATGAATCCACTCAGTGAAGAACTGCCTGGTAGCCCATGCTTTCACATTTGCCCTCCACGTTCGGTTATCGAAATACATTCGGAATTAGGGACAAAATTTTCTCGAATTTACGGTTCGGAATTAGAGTAGTTCGAGATGAGGGGCGTTCGGAATTAGGGGTCACTACTGTATATATATATATATATATATATATATATATATATATATATATATATATATATATGTATGTGTATATATACAGGGGGCTGCAAAAGTAGGTATACAGTAAGGATTATACCAGTATTACCAGTATTATAATAGTGGTGCTAGGATTCATTTAATACTTTTTTTATACCCTTTACCATTTTTCTGGGGATGTGTAAAAGACAGGGTTTTCGCACGCAAGCCACGTTCTGTTGATGCCATGATTCAGTTCATACGGGAGGCTTGCCAGGAAATTGATGCTGATAAAGACCTTTGTGCCAGAGTGTCCACACTCGACTAGGTGGAGTGTGTGAATGCCGGGGGCAAACAGTTTGAACATTTGAGGGATTAATATGTTTTATTATTGATATGTTTATTATTGATATGTTATTGTTGATATGCTTGTATAATCAATAAAATACGTTTTGTGCGCACGTTTTGTTTTTCATTACTGTATACCTACTTTTGCAGCCCCCAGGAGATCCAACCTATATATATATATATATATATATATATATATGATATATATATAGTATATATATATATTATATATATATTATATATATATATATATACCGTTTACTTTCTTAACTCAGTATATCAATCTGGTGAGTTTCTTTTACACTTTGGTGATTTATTTGTTAAAAGAACCATGTCACTGATTGTCGGTCGCAGCAAGAAGTCAACAACAGGATTATATCACAGGTGGCGTGGCAAAATGTACGGACAGGTGCATTTGACGATTGGCTTCACAGTCCGGTATGCAAGGGTTGTTGCGTTCTGTATTAGTGGAAAACAACTGCTGCATGTCTCCAAAAGTTATTGCCGCTTCCTCTGGAGATGGTCCGTCAAATCGACAATGCTGTTTGTCATGGAGTGGTGGCTTTACGAAATTACGGCATGAAAGAGCGTGCTGTTGCTCGGCAGGTATGGCATCACTCAAGGTCAGGTGTCAAAGATCCTGAAACGAAATGCTCAGAGGGGTGTCCCTACTCCAATACCGAGGCCAGGACGTCCCCCGCAGAACCACAAGGAGGGATGATCGCCAGCTGCACCGGTTAGTCCGCAATGGCCGTACCAAGTCAGCTAATCGGCTTAGGGCTGAGTGGCAGCAACTGACAAATGTGCCTGTATCCAGAAGGCTAGTCAACCAACGACTGGTTCAAGCAGGCTATCGTGCCAGGCGTCCCCTGAGAAAGCCACGCCTGACCAGACAACACCGCCAGCCCCGATTGCAGTGGGCCAGAGAGCACCGTCAATGGCAGCCAGGACACTGGAATCACGTGATCTTCAGTGACGACTCTAGATTTCTGGTCTATCATCAAGATGGCCGCGTCGAGTGCGCAGACAAGTGCATGAAGCCTACAACAAAGATTGTATAGTGCCAAGAGTCCAAGCTGGAGGTGGTGGGGTGACCGTTTGGGCTGCTTTTCATGCAGGGGGCAAAACTGACCTGGTTGTTCTGAATGGAAACCTGAACCAGTTCAAGTACAGGGCCATTCTGGAAGAAACATTGCTTCCATTTGCTCGTGCAGCCTTTCGAGGAAACTTTGCCTTCCAAGATGACAATGCGCGGCCTCATCATGCTCGCATGATCCAACACTTTCTTGCTGACCGTGGTGTAGAGCATGTGGAGTAGCCTGCCATGTCCCCGGATATGAATCCGATAGAGAACTTGTGGGCAGAATTAACGCGTCAAATCGACCACTTGGACCAGCAGTCGACCTCTGTGCGTAGATTGCAGCAGGCCTTTGTCACTGCATGGCAAGCGATTCCTGTCCAAACCTTGGCAAATATATATATATACATGTGTGTGTGTGTATGTATATATATATATATATATATATATATATATATATATATATATATATATATATATATATATATATATATACACACATACATTTTAAAAGTGATTCTTCACGATGGAGAAATGGGTCAAAAACGATATTACAAAAAGTTGTGGATGAGTTATGACAAAACTAGGTAGATGAGTTGGCTAGGTGACAAGAACAAGCCGATTAGATTTTGGTTCAGGTCTGGATCCAGATCCAACCTATCGGTGGGACACAAAACGTAAACTGTTCAGCCTAGCGGGGGTATGAGGTCAACCGAATGTCATTCTAGTTTTACTTGATTACAAGGTCATTATTAGACAATGGACACGAACAAGGTTGACACAGAATTTTAGTGGTTGACTCCTGAGAAAATGGCTGATGTGTTTGTTTTCCCCTCGAGTGTCAAAGGCACATGACACCACACTAACTTCATTCATGTTGGTGGTGCCCCTTCATACACACACTCACCGAGCCCCAGAACCTCCAACCAGCCCTCCCCTCCTTCAAAGGTTTAACTTACCAGGTTGAGTTTCTGCAAGGCGTAGCTGAAGCTGCTGACGCAGGAGATCGTTGTTGCTGATCGACTCCTCGAGTCGCTCCCTTAGAGCCTTTATTTCACGCAAATGTTCCTCCAGAAGGCCTGCCTCACACACAACAAATGCCCAGATTCAAATATGGCAGGTTATAGCAGGTAAGAACCACACTCTCGAAGAATCACAATGGGAGCAGCGTATTTAATTATCTCTTGGCCTTGTATATTCCTATTCCTGTTCAATCCGTGTTCTGTTCCTTAAACAAAGACCGTAAAATACGAGAAAATGCCAAAGCAAAGTTATTTTCTCTCTTTTCCAAAGTTTCCTTTGAAGTTAAGTGTTCTATAAACAAATACCGAATATTATCAATTCATGTTTCCTAAATACTATTTGACCACCCTCCAGTCTTGATACTGTTTGCACGATAGAGAGGAAGCAGTCTCATACCGGCAGTGAGCCTGGACGAGTTGTAGCCAGAAGATTCTGGTGATGCATCAAGTTGTTGGCCTGTGTCATTGTCCTCTCGCCAGGCTGGACCATTCCTCTCTGCAAGTACACTCCGCTGGAGCTCAAGCTCAACACGAAGGCTCTCGTTGAGCTCTCGCTCACCCTGCAGCTGCTGCTGCAGCATCGATGCCTGTTGTGCCAGAGCTGGACTGGACAGCCCTGAGGTTCCAGGAGACTCTCCCAGGTCAAAATCAGCACCTACCAATGGGCCTACTCCACATGAGGACTGATGTTGTGCAGAATGTACCGCGTTGCACGGAACAGGCTGTTTGGGACCAAATGAATGGAATAAGGTTGGGGCACTAGGAGCCGATGGATAGGATGCCTGTAGAAGACCAACATGAGATGCTGTGCTGGATAGGACTGGGGTTGAGGAGGTGAGGATGGAAGTTGTGAGGCCAAAGCTCTGTGGGCCAGGAATGGTGGATGACAGAGGACGAGCTGGCAGTGCCCGAGTCGGCTCTGGGAATCCAAAAACACAAGAAAAGGTTTTGAGAAGAGTGGAGAGCACGAAACAAGGGAAGCAAGAAGTGGGAAGCAAAAAGTAAAACAAAACAATCACATGCCAAACAGGAAGTTATTGTAAGAAGAATAAGGTGAGGGACTGCAAAAGTTTGATAGAACAGTGACAATTATAACTTTTAATATCAAGGAACAGAGGCTTTAGTACTGTGTGCTGTTTAAAAGTAGTGTGTGTTAGTATTATGTCAGAGATGGTAGGTATCATTATCAAGCAGTAACAGAGAGTAGCAGAAGAAGCAGCAGCAAAAAGCAGCATCTCACGTGCTCCAAGCTGCCGTTGCAGCTGCCCAAGCTCTCTCTGCAGGTCACTGAGGAAAAATGGCGTGTGGACTGGAGAGTGAGGGGCTGAGACCAGTGGGAAGCAGTAGCATGAAGAAGAGCAGGAGGAGAGCGAATGGAGTGGAAAATGGCACAGAGCAGAAGGCAAAGGCCGTGGTGGGAGAGAGGCCTTTGAAGGCCCTGAGTGGCGACGAAGAAGAAAAGGAAAGGAAAGGAGAAAAAGAAAGAAAAGAGGAAAATGGATGAAGGATACGAAATGAGCACGGACGTGGACGTGGTAAAGTTAATGCTATCTTGTGAGGGGAAGGTTGCGTTGGCAGGATGTCTAGCAGACAGGTATGCCACAGAGACCACAGGGCAGATTGCAAGAAACAGTACTGCATCTCTCCTGACAATGCAGGAAAGTTTTGCTTCGTCTAAGGCTCATTCCTAAAACAGCATTAGAATGCATTGCCCTATCAAAGGTGGCACATTTCCAAATCGCAAGCATTAAATGATACAGGAAGAGCGTGTATAGGTTGTCCTCCGTATCCGAAGGCCGTTCACATGAAACATGCAAATGACCTGGCCAATTAGTTTATAGTGCAGAAGCTTCTCAATGAAGAGTGCAATGATCTGTAGTTATGTTGATTTCACTTCATATACTTTTAAAATGTTTGAATCTCAACACCTCCACAATATATTACAAGACAATTATCAAAGAGTGACGATGTGCAAACATTCTGACACATACAGGTGACACAATTAACGTGATGGGAAAACTGTAAAGTTCTTCTACCTGCCACTTGTTCGAATGCATCACCTCCTTCCAGTAACAAATGCCCCAAATCACTCGGGTAGCCCCTGATGGCCTGCCTTCCTTGTTCTTGTGTGTCTAGGATATCTGCATCACTGTGGTAGCTTCTCTGTAGAGACTTGCCATTATAATAACCACATAGTTGTGCTGGGCTAGCCTCTTTGCGTTCTGGTGCCATTCTGTCACCCTCACTCAGTGAGTCGTCTCCATCGGCCAGGCTCCCATCGTCAGTCGGCGAGTGTGTCCCGGACGAAGCGAGGGAGCTTAAGGATGCCGTGTGATCCCTAGAAGAGAGGCCCGTGACCTCGGAGACCGAAGAGGTGCAGGAACGGTGTGAAGCAGATGGCGTCAGACCTCGGATGGTGAACTTTTGTTTGAGCTTGTGTAGCAAAGCATCCTTGTTGGCAAGTTCCTTGTGAAGTCTGCTGAGACAAACAGGTGCGGTGGTGTTGAGGTCAAAGATCACATGCAAGGTTCACTCAAATTGCTCGAATACCACTACTGACCCATTTCTACTAAAGCTGGGATGATTGGACTGGCTCGATTGGTTAAGCATTTAAATCTCCAATGAAGAATCAAGAAGGCCAGGAAGGAGTAAAGAAAAACTCAGCAAAGTGGTGTGGAAACAGTTTCGAGGGAATTCAATAATCTCCACATGTATAAGAGTTCTGTTATACCCATACCGTACCTCAACATATTCTACATGATGCATTTCTTTAGGATATAAAACAAACCTTGCCGAGCATTGTGAGTCAGTTTATTTGTCTATACCAGACTCGGTGGTGTAATGGTGAGAGCATCCGCTCTGAATCTGAGGGGTCAGTGGTTCAAACCCCGACCGAGTCATACCAAAGACTTTAAACATGGTATGTGCTGCTTCCTTATTTGACGATCAGAATTTAAACGGATAGAGCATGGAAAAAAACAACGCTGTGAAGGCAAGAACAAACCACCCAGTATAACCCTTGCCAAGAAACTGCTTCGGCAGCACCAATGCTCTGTAAAGAGCATGGTACATCTTTTTTATTAACATTTGTCTATATGCAGTGACGTAAATAGTATTTTCAGTTGCAAGTCTAAATGACATATTGCTGAGCTATGGTCCCACCACCACACGCTGAGGTTTTGCAGCCCTTGTTAATAACTTGTCTTGGAATACGACATGAAAACAAAGAAAATAATGCAAAAATTGGACTGGCATTCCAGAAACTGCAGTGTTTTGAACGTGTTTAACTCGTATATTACAGAGTTAAGAGATGAAAATATATAATAGGCTAATGCTGTCTGTCTATCGGTCTGTCTGTCCCACCATGAAACATAGAAAAGCTCCTCGGAGAGAAGGAATTGAGTTAAAGTTGCTTCAAATTAATCAAAACCTACAGGAAAAATGCATTTTTTCAATCAAGCAAAAAAATTTAAACCGGGTACTGAATAGGCAATAGACAGCTGCCTCGATCACTCATCCTCATCATCCTCATCATCCTCATCATCATCATCGTCATCATCGTCGTTTTATGGCCGTTTCCATGCTTGCAGGTGTAAGCCGAGATGCACCTAATGGTGCTTCGCCAAAAGGCAAATTTGAGGCATGTTTTTTGTGGCCGGATGCCCTTCCTGATGCCACCACAGCATCATCTGCGGACCTAGCCTTTGACTAAAGAGACATACCCTGCAGGGCAGCAAGGAGATTTGCAATCAGAATTTCCTTCTCCGAGGTGGACTGCCTACCAAGGCTAAAGAGCTCCACCTACCCTGATTGGATTGGTAAGTGTCACAGAAAGACCTCACAACGGAGGGCCATGCACACTACATCTCTAGGGTACCAACCTACTCCGAGATCCTCCAGACATTTAGCCAGTGCCCTCAATAACACTGTTACCATGGTGCACTACTAGGAGGTACTCTGAAAGTCTTGGCAAGGGTAGAGGCTATGTACCGGAAGGAAGGGCTTATACAATCGGCCTTATTTTTGCTCGCAGAGCTATCTGGCGGCCGTAGCTAAAAGCAACGAGTGGTAAACCACATCGCACCCTACTCCAGCACGACGAGTACACCTGCCCTGTGAAAAAAAACAAAAAACACAAGCACCAAAAATTAAATTAATAAAGTCTCGAAAATAATTTTTCTTCTTTCCTGTTGAGAAATATATAACCTCCCATTTTTGAGATCTTTCAACCAATGCAAGAATAAAAGGCTTCCTTTTTTATTTTTTAAAGGGGAACCCAAATGCTCAGACCACCTCGACACGAATCTATCCATTGATACCCTAAAAATAGATATAATGTGTCTTTTTCCGATTTAAAAAGTGGGTAATTTTGCGATTAAAAGGTGAAATCTTCTTCTTCATATTAGACGTGACATCACCAAGTGAAAGCGACCGCCACTTCCTTATTGCCTAAAGATAAAATCAACAAACGATTTAACTCAAACGGAGAATGATTTTCGAGTTTCTACAAATACACCTCATCGATGCGTCCTTGGTGGTTGTGGTAATACAAACCGAGATGGTTTCATGCTATGCCAATGGCCAAAAGATCTGAGGATGCCAGAAATTGGACGAGTTTTGTCCAAAATACCTGAGTGTGGACGGAGCCTACAAAATGGTCGCTTTTGTGCTCGGAACATTTTACAGAGACTGTTATGAAACAACAGAGATAGCTAGATATTGTGGTTATTCACCACGATTGAGAGAGGATGTCATTCCAATGATTAAGCAGAAGAAACTGCCGTCCCACAATTCTGTAACACCTTCCAAAACCATGCGGGTCATAAAGAAAAGGATTTAACAATTTAACCCTAATCATGGATACTCAAATGAAAATGCTGGAAATCTAGTAGGCAGATGGACATGCTAGACTTCGGAAGTAATTGTTTAGTAAATAAATGACAGACGGGACGAGAAAATTAAAACAGATTCTCAGTATGATATTCCCGATGAAGAGTTCTTTATAATGAGCCATGTCTCAATTTTTTTCGATGCAGCGCTTTCGGAGATATAGAGGTGCAAAGTTTTTCGGTTTTTCTAAGATGGCACCCGTACCATGTGACCTATGATGTCATAATTATTATTTTAAAATTATACAGGTGGAGGTACACCTAAGGTGAAAATTTTCTGTCAATCGGTCCAGCGGTTGCAGAGAAAATCATTTTTATTCTGTGTGGACAAACAGACAAACAAACAAACAAAGACAAACAAACAAAGACAAACAACCAGACAAACAACCAGACAAACAAACAAACATACAAACAAACATACAAACAGACAAACAAACAGACAAGGAAACAGACAGACCAACAAACAGACAAACAAACAGACAAACAAACAAACCAACAAACAAACAAAGACAAACAAACAGACAAACAAACAGACAAACAACCAGACAAACAACCAGACAAACAACCAGACAAACAAACAAACATACACACAAACATACAAACAGACAAACAAACAGACAAGCAAACAGACAAGCAAACAGACAAGCAAACAGACAAACAAACAGACAAACAAACAAACAGACAAACAAACAAATAGACAAACCAACAAGCAAACAGACAGACAGACACAGACAAACAATAAACAAACAGACTCAAATGCAAAACCCTCTCCTCTGGCGAGGGTAATGAAAGGGGTGTCAGAGACGGACGATTGGGAAAAGGGAAGTTATGGATTATTGTCGACAACATTTTGATGGTGATTTCAAGTAAACCGAATAATAGAAGCATTTTTGCATAGTGCTTTTCTTTTCGTGGAAATTCTTCTTTTTTTTTTTTTTTATCGACAAGTTGCCGGTCTAACGTGAAAACTTAGCGAGTTAAAAGACCGCGACTGGCATCCAAGTACATCCGTGTATAAAGCAATGGTACAAACCAGCAATATTAATCATATGAACATTTCCACAAGTCTCTTCCCTTCGTGAACACATGCTTTTGGAATGCCTTTGAGGAAATCCTGTCTCTGTTCATGTCCAAGTTCCATTGCTACCTCCAGTACTTTAAGGTAGGTGGTTCACCACCTGCATACTTGGGCATGAGCTCTTATACTCTCGTTAACAGCATCCGTGCATTTGTACTTCCCATATCCAACTGTTCCCACTATATGCAAATAGTTTTCTGTAAGTATTAAATTCCTGCTGCATTTTGATACAATTCCCTAATGGGATGTGAAATTAGCTTCAACTCAAAATGTTCCCAAGCCCCATGCACCATCCGCAACAACTGATGAAAACACTAGAACAGGTTGACAAGTACAGTACGGTAAAGTAGGACCAGCTGTGAAGGCGGACAACAGCGAGCAAATGGAGATGTAATCAGGCAGAGCCATAGGCACTTACTGTGCAGCCAGTTGAGTAGCCTCTTGCTTTGCTCGTGATGTCTCGCGAAGGTCATGGGAGATCCGAGCCTTGTCCTCGTGCAAGAGCGCTACCTCATGCTGCAGTAGCACCACATTACTGCACAAAAAACACACCACTTAACCACATGCGCACCACCGCATCATTAAAGTAATGAAGTCACCAAAACCACTCACTCACACACAAATGAACAAAGCGATTACATTACATCACAGAGGATCAGTGTCCATGGCAAAATGAAAAAACAAAGTGAAAATTTCCAATTGCAATCGTCACACCGGACACGTATGAAAGTAACTGTTTTGAATCTGGATGCAGTGCAATTTTATCCACATGGTCACCCTTTCCTGCTCTGCTCTTATTATTAGCTCCGCCACCAAATGTGGATGGAGGATATGTTTTCACCCATCTCACTGTTTGTCTTTCTGTGAGCAGGATATCTCAAAAAGTTATGGACAGATTCGGACGAAACTGGGTGGACAGGTTGGGTGTGTGACAAGGACGAATTGATTATATTTTGGTGAAGATCCGTCTGGATCAGGACACTACAATTTTTTTTAAGTGATTCTTCATAATCGAGAGTTCAGGTCAAAAACGATATATAGTATGCTATCCCAAAAATATTTGGAAGAGTCAAAGCAAAACTAGGTGGATGAGTTGGGTAGGTGACAAGAACAAACGGATTCGATTTTGGTTAAAGTCTGGATCCAGATCTGGCCTACCAGTAGGATGTAAAATGTAAATTGTTCAGCCTTGTGGAGGAAAGCACTCTACCGAGTGCCGTTCTAGTTATCATTATGCAATGATAACAACAACATGCATTTTAAGGCCATTTTCCCTGCCAGAGCGGGGGTTAGCCTTGCGGTCCCCATGACAATCTTCTCCATTTTGCCCTATTTTCTGCATCTCTCCTTGTTAACCCCCTTGCCCGCATTTATTCTTCCACCATCTTTAGCCAAGTCTTTCTCGGTCTTCCCCGTCCTCTACTTCCTTCTACATTCATTTCCATCACTCTTCTCAACCAGTCACTTTCATCCTTCCTCAACACATGACCAAACCATCTCAACCTGTTTCTCTTCACAGCATCAATCACAGGCTCTATTCCCATCATCTTTCGCAATTCATCATTTGTCTTCCGCTGTCTCAATGATACTCCGCACATCCACCGAACCATTCGCATTTCCACCCTTTCCAGCCTTCATTGCTGCTCTACATTCATGACCCGTCTCGCTCCCATAAATAACGCAATGGTAACGCAATATGCAATGATAACTAAATGCAAAATATGCAATGATAATATGCAATGATAACGTACTAAAATATTTCTTATTTACACACAGACATATCCCAGACTTCTCCCATTGCTCCATTACGTTGATTTTACATGCATGCATACACAAATGTCAATAAAGTGAGGGAAAAATTGTTTTCCCACATAAAGCTGTTCCTCACAACAATCATCACAATTTAATCAACAATAATGGCTATTTCTGAAGCATTACATGATCATGTAAAGGATGTTGTATATTCAATTACTTCAACAACACCCATTAATTAACTTTAGTTTAATCGCAAATCTCAAAATAGTTATACACATAAATTAAGTACAATGGTGTACTTTAGTAATTTATAAGTGCCCAGAGCATCAGCTGGGCTCCGTTCTTCAAAAAGGTTTCAACCCTTTCTGCCCAGAACATCTCCAAGCTGTAGGTCCACAACCTCTGCCGAGGGTCTACATCAGTGGATTCAAGACCTTTGCTGTGTCCACAGCGAGTCGGTCACCCCGCCAATGCAAGTTCACTTTTTAACTTCAGCATATAGCTTTACCTATAAAGATGAATACCTTACTTGCTCCAGGCTTTCATGTATTGTCATATATAACTATAAAAGAGGTGTGTGTGTGTGTGTATGTGTGTGTATGTGTGTATGTGTGTGTGTGTGTGTGTGTGTGTGTGTGTGTGTGTGTGTGTGTGTGTGTGTGTGTGTGTGTGTGTGTGTGTGTGTGTGTTGCCATTTTTCTCAGAGACGGCCAAACAGATCTTCGTTAAACCTTTAGAGGTTGGTTCCTGAGTGAGTGCTGGGGAGTGTTTAAGGCAAAAAAAAAACATTTTGAAAAGAAAAGTTGGATTTTTGGGGATTTCAAAAAATTGCTCTGGAGTGCTCGAAGTGCCTTCGTAGTTATGTGAAATGTAATATTAAATGATCCCCGACCCCATTCTTATAGTGGGTGAAGGGAAGACCCCAACAACAAAAAAATCTAAATGGGATTTATTCAAAATACCAACAGGATTAGAACAGCAACGGGAAACGCCAGGAACATAGCTCGTTCATTCATAATCCTTATCGCACATTCCACTATTTAATCATATGTATGCTACAAGTACACGTTACCAGTGAAAACGCACATCTTACCTTACACATAACATGTAAATTACCAAGCACATTCAATTGGTTACACACATACACACGCGCATGCACACCTACACTCGCACGTGCACACACACATACGTGCACACATTCATACACACACACACAAAAGATGAAGGTGGATACTTTGAAACCTGGGAGCTGCGTTCCACCTTCTGAAACCCGCATTTGGACACGGACAGACGGACACACACACACACACACACACACACACACACACACACACACACACACACACACACACACACACACACACACACACACACACACACACATACCTTTGGGAGGAGAGGTTCTTCCCAGGTGAAGAAGCATTCTTTCCCCCTGGGTCGTCCCCTGTCAAAAGATTATCGATTAGCAACAAATGAAAGGCGACAGAACATGTGCTACACAAGCGGTATCACACAGTAATATAACCGTATATGTATTATACCTGGATTGTGAGAAATGGTACAACAAACGGTATTAGTCAATGAAGCAAAATATCTACACCTTGGGCAAGATATGCTGTAGATCACACAAAGTGCATGGAAATGTTCATAAAATCAAGAAAATATTCATACATTTCAAGGTTCCTGTTATTTCAATATAGCTTATCTTTAATTGACCCACTGCAAACAAATGTTTTTTTTGATTGTTCGTGAAAGCACATCTAACCCCCATGAGCTTGTAATAATTGTGCTCACTGCCTTACACCACATAGTAAGCAAGACAAAGTGGGCAACACAACACCCCCGTCGGTGAAGTGATGTGAGTTGACAAAGTGGAAGACGCAAGGCGGCCATCTTGGATTTTGACGTGGCGACCCAATTTTAAATAGCGTTCTCCCTTATGCGTAGATACACCCACACAACAGATTAGAAGTTAGTGGATCGTTTCTTTTTCAAGATATTTCGCTCACAAGGTTCAGACATATATATGGTGGCGGCCATTTTGGATTTTGACGTGGCGACCCAATTTTCAATATGGTTCTTCCTTATGCCTAGATACACCCACACACCAGATTAGAAGTTGGTACTTCGCTTATTTTTCCAAGATATTCCGCTCACAAGGTTCAGACATACATGGCGGTGGCCATCTTGGATTTTGATGTGGCGACCCAATTTTCAATAGTTTTCTTCCTTATGCGTAGATACACCCACACACCAGATTAGAAGTTAGTAGTTCGTTTATTTTTCAAGATATTTCGCTCACAAGGTTCAGAGATATATATGGTGGTGGCCATCTTTGATTTTGACGTGGCGACCCAATTTTCAATGGCGTTCTTCCTTATGCCTAGATACACCCACACACCAGATTAAAAGTTGGTACTTCGCTTATTAGTCCCCTACCGGTGTACACCGGAGGGGACTATAGGTTTGCACGCCGTCCCTCCGTCCGTCAGTCAGTCCGTCCGTCCGTCAGTCCGTCCGTCCGTCAGTCCGTCCGTCCGTCAGTCCGTCCGTCAGTCCGTCCGTCCGTCAGTCCGTCAGTCCGTCAGTCCGTCAGTCCTTCAGTCCGTCAGTCCTTCAGTCCGTCACGCAAAGAACAGTTTTCCGGACTTTTTTCTAAACTCTTAATGCTAATGATTTCAAACTTGGTACATGGTTTCCTCATGATAAGTTACAGATCAAGTTCGAACTTCACGACGTTTAGATCATTTTTGACAAAGTTATGGCACTTTACATTTGGGATTTCTGATAATTCTGATGATCCTTAACTCAGTGCCATTTTAAGTTTTAATTTCCTTTAAAAACCAATTTCTCTGCAATAATAGGACCGAGTGAGATCAAATTTTC
Source organism: Myxine glutinosa (assembly GCF_964187855.1). Classification (NCBI taxonomy): domain Eukaryota; kingdom Metazoa; phylum Chordata; class Myxini; order Myxiniformes; family Myxinidae; genus Myxine; species Myxine glutinosa. The sequence goes on along the minus strand of NC_136268.1, from coordinate 103,332,241 downwards.
GCCATAGGAGGGACTCGGTCTGTAGAATATTTTAATGGTAATTATGACGTCACAGGTCACGTGGTTCGGCCGCCATATTGTTTTTCGTGAAAACACAAAAACCCTTCTCTCACACCTTTTTCCATGTGGTGAGCATTAACTACCAGGTTTGATGAAATTATGTGAAACCGTTTAGTTTTCGGAGGAGATAGCATTGACAGGTGGACGGACAGACACACGGAGCCGATTACAATATCCACCTTCTTTTTTTTTAAACCATGGGGATAACTATCGTGTTGTTTGGAAGCCAAAGGCTATGTCTGTTAAGAATGAGTTATGACACTTGTTTTTCAAGATATTCCGCTCACAAGGTTCAGACATACATGGCGGCGGCCATCTTGGATTTTGACGTGGCGACCCAATTTTCAATAGCGTTCTTCCTTATGCGTAGATACACCCACACACCAGATTACAAGTTAGTAGTTCGTTTATTTTTCAAGATGTTCATCTCACAAGGTTCAGACATATAAATGGTGGCGGCCATCTTGGATTTTGACGTGGCGACCCAATTTTCAATATGGTTCTTCCTTATGCCTAGATACACCCACACACCAGATTAGAAGTTGGTACTTCGCTTATTTTTCAAGATATTCCGCTCACAAGTTCAGACATACATGGCGGCGGCCATCTTGGATTTTGACGTGGGTTGCACCCACACACCAAGTTAGAATTCGGTCCTTCGCTTACGCACGCACGTACGCACGCACGCACGGACGGACGGGAAAACCATAGTCCCCCTTTCGCTCCGCGGTGCGACGGGGGACAATAATCTCCATAGCGTTTCCACTATGCTTCCAACAACAAATCGCAGGTTACAAACATCAATTATTTTAGGCGGGGCCTTTTCTTTTAATGGGTGCCGCAAACGAAAAAATGTCGGCATTTTCCATCCCCAAACACTTCATATTTCCGACATTCACTCTCTACTCATCTGATGCTTATTTCCAACCTCCTCTTTTCTCCTGTCCTATCAAAATTAGATCTCTCAATTTATTCCCGCATCCCCACTTTGTACATAAAATGTTCACGACCGCTTAATCACTGGAGTTTCTTCTCTAGAATACCAGACAAAGTCACCACGTCAAACACTTTCATCTCTTGACAACCACTCAATCCAACTGCGAGCACATACTCAAGCTATAACAGGCCGCAAGTAACCTACAGCTATCGAGCTGCGCCTGCAGAGAGCTCAGGAGTTTGCGGCTGGCTGCCAGCTGCTCTCGCACGCCTTGTCCTGGATAGTAATCCATGTGCCGGTCACCCAGCAAGTCCTCAAGCGCTGTGGTGAGCACACTGAGGCTGGCATGCAGTTCACCGCCGGCACGACTTGCTTCACGCAGTTTCTGACGCAAGGCACACAGTTCCCTAGCTTGGGCCTGTACCAGACTGATGGAGGAGAGGGACAAAGAGGATCTGGTTTGGGATTAACGATGCAGATTAAACTGGGGTAATTGATAAGGTTTTATGTTGATGTTAGTGTTACATCAAACATTCGTGTTTGCCTTGATAAGAGTCCATTTTATATGATGATCACAAGGTAATAAATGTATGACTCACCACCTCTATGAGGTTTAGCAATATCTTATCTTCTGACATGCCTAGCCAAACCCACCTGGCCTCCCCATTGGCAGCATGGAGACTATCCAACTGTTCCTGCAGGTGCCTGTTGAGACCCTTGGATTCCGTTAGCTGGGCCTGAAGATCTTCCATATTTTTTACCAGTTCCTGAATCTCAGCTTCTGCCTCCTGCACACGTCTCACACGACTCGCCTGGCCGAGAAAACCGTCCGTGAGGGCTGCTGGGCCTGATATTAAATTGCTAGAGCACGCTTCATCAGTGAGAGCTCGGCCATTGCAGGAAGATGCAGGCTTGCAGGCCATTAACTGGGCCTTCAGGATGTGCACTTGCCTCCGCAGCTCATGCACGTCAACACCTTCACCGCTTAGGTCGCACAGAGGTGACGGGCGACGGGAACTTTGTCCTGTCCCAGGTGCTGACACAAGATGTAAGGAAGGGTATGAAAAAGAGAAATAAGAAGTATTTTAAGAAATTGTTTGACTTAGGTATTCATTCAGAACATCAAAGGTGATGATCAAATTAAAAACAAGAAAGGAGATGGTCAAGTGTATAAGGCCATTGGGCCTTGCAGTGCTGTAAACAACGTTTGCATTTCCTCGCATGTACGGCAGAGGGAGAAAGCGCACGTCTCATTGCGGATGCACAACAGGGTGGAAGGAAAACTTGTCAAGGGTGAAGCAAAGTTTCTGATAAAGTAAATTGACCCGTTAATAGCAAACATACACACGGACGGCAAGCTAACTTTGAAAAGCAACGTTTATTAGGCAGCGCAGGGTTAAGGGTGAAGTGGTGTGGGGGAGTGATGGGATGTAAAATGGAAAAGGATCGAAAGAACCCCAAAAGGAATTAACGAAGATTGAAAAGCATTATACACACAGACATGTAATTAAAGCACAATAACAAGGAGATAGGCTAAAACAACATGCATGGAGAAAGGAATCAAATGACATGTGTTAGGGCTTCACAAAGAAAGAGTGAAAGGTTACAAGACAACGAGCTTCGTGACGTTTTCACAAAAACAAAGGCACTTTGATGAAATTTAATTGAAATGAACTGGTAGAAGAATAATAAGGAAGAGGGGAGGGGAGGGGCAGGGGGAGAAGAAAAAGTCAAAAAGGAAGGAAGGAAAAAGGAGAATGACAGGTAGAAAAGCACCATTTCGAGTCATCTGTCCATGGCATCTCATATGTAATAGTGCAGACAACACAGGCCAACAGACATGGAAAAAGAGTTCAGAGAAAATTGGTTGTGTGAAGATCTATATTGCAAAATGAGACAAGGTTCCCAGTAGGCATGGCTCTGGTCCAATGCCTTGACCACTGGGGGGTCTTCGTCTGGGATCTGAGCACTGCATGCTGGGCAGCTATGTTCGTTGGTGGTACTTCATTTTTTAATACAAAAGGAGATCATTTTAACACAAACCCAGGAGGCCACCACAGAGATCTGCACCCATCAACTTAGAAACGGGCAACGATTTGTCTCTCCCTACAGGGCATTACCACCAACCACCACCCAAAAGGGGCATTGTGGGTTGGTCACATATGGCTTTGTAAAAACTTTAAAATGACAGGCAGAGTTGTAAAGATTGTACCGACGTGAGACTTGGTGATCAGAAAGATGAGGTTAGGAGTGGCTTTGGTGTGAGCACAAACGATTGAGGGTTACCGGTTGTGGCTCAGAGGTGATGGAAGGAGAGGGACCAAGAGTGTTATGGGGTTAAGGGGGCTAGAGAAAACTTCAAAGCTCAGGGAAGGGGTTTCACCATGCTGCGTCCCCATCACAGAGAGAGCCCGACATGGGGGAAGGGAGCTGGAAAGCGAGCCACGGATGTGCCGACAGAAATACCAAGGACATCTGTTAGTCATTACACCTGGCTCCAGCCAGCCCTGTCCTGTCGGACACAAGTCAGCTATTGGGCTCGTAATAGGGCCCAATAAATGCAAGGACCCATCCCCGCGGGCTAGCAAGTGAGCTGAGAGCAGGGTGAAAGGCCTTTAATAAAAACCTGCCTTTCCACCCATCACCAAAACCCACGCCTCTTAATCCTCATCCCCGGAGAGGCTCGAAGGCAGCACGAAACGGCGGCAGGAAAAAGGAAGGGGGGAGTGGGGGACTGGAACTCGGGAGAAACTACGATCTCCTCATTCCCATGCCAGTCTTTCCGGCCCAGAGGGGACCAGTTTGCGGGAAAACACGCGTATGAGAACGCAAAAAAGCAAAGCGATTTGATGCCGGAGCTTGCGCGGGATGCTTGACAGGAAAAATCTTGCCAGGATAGGAGGCATAATCAGAGGGGAATGCACGCAACAGCAGTCGTAACCGCAACCACGTCAGCAAAAATCGTCAGCAGCATTGGGCTGCGCAATGGCAGCAAACCAATATGGCCAGATAACGGCCATTCTCTAAACGCTAAACAGTCGATAGTAGCGGTGAGCACCAAATTGAGCTATACCGTCGATCAGGAAAGGAGAGGTGACTGTTAACAAGGCCGCTCCATTAGAATTATTACCCACTCTTCCTGTCGATAATTTAAGAGTCTGCGGTGAGCGGAGAGAGGGGTCGCGTCTGGCATTCCATCTGGTTATTGTCAGCACAAGGGACGTCTCCCCATCTACAGGGGTCAAGCCAGCAAAGTGCGCGCTTGGCGCCTGTACCGATAAAAAAAAGTCCGCAGTTCGGCCTGCCCATCATACCTCCTCATTTATAATGTAGCTCTTTCAACGACCCAACCACTCCTGCATTCCTGAATTCCTGTAAACAGCATCTTAGCATAGTGACTGCTTGCTACCACGGAAGAAAAATGTGCAGATAAGCCCTGTGAGCTTGTGTTTAGTATAGCTTTTAAATCATTTTTAAAAGATATTTAATGCTCTCTCCAAATCCTTGGCTCGATCACACGACGATGCTGAGAAGCATTTTATAAAAGCTCTTCTGTTTGCAACTTTAATAACTGCTTATTTTTACTATTGGGGATATAATCCCCAATAGTAAAACCACTGGGGACACCACATCAAAGCCAACGTCATCAGGAAAGGTTCAAAAATATATGAAGTAAACAAAGCAGATGTGTGCTGCCTCCTTTGTATATCCCCATGTTATCCTGAAACAGTAATTCGCTTTCCTAAGACACAGATTCCCGGAGACACTCAATCCCCCAAACTCAACCCACCTGCTCCAGGACAGTCCTCTGTCTCACTGCGTCCACACGTTTCATATCCCAGGTCATGAGCCTCTACTTGCACACCCTTGCACTCCTGTGCATGTCCAAAATCTGGTGAAACAGGCCCGTATGTTTTTCTACAAAATTACCACTCGTTTCATTCACGCTCACACTGTCAAATTATAATGGCAATGCAATTTATCAATGATTAAAATATGGAGCAGAGGAGGGGAGCGATGAGGGAGTGCAGAGGGGGAGGGGTATGTAGGAGCAGGAAAAGAGTGGGGGGCAATGGGTGTGGGAGGGGGTGAGAAAGGAGCATGCGTGCCAGTCCTTCAATGTACATACAATCCATGATGTGAAAGTGAGCGATTTGCAAGGTGCTGCCTACCATAATCTTGAGCAGCAAGCCCTTGTAACAGTTGTTCTCTTGCAAGTGGCCTGGGGCCCAACTGCAGCTGCAACAGGTTTTTTAGTCGTTGCACTTCACGTCTGGCCCTGTAGCAGTCACTCGAACATTCACAGGGTCCACCGCTGCATGCCTGGGCCGTGCTAGCATAGAGATCTTCGGCACTGAAAGCTACCTGTGCCGGCCGATTGACGCCGAGAGTTGGGATGAGCCCCTCGATACGACTGGTAGAATGGGAGATTGCACGCATCGCGGCAAGCCCCTTACGCCAAGTGGGCACGGGAAGACGTGTTTTCTGAAAGCACAAACAACAAATATGCAAATGGCATATTCTCTACCTATAATCCTCATATGTTACTCAAACGCGCACAGGCTAAACCAAAGTGCATCAAGTACAAACTACAAAGTGAGTACATCTATCAGGTGCGTACTACAATGTGAGTATGTTTATCAAGTACGTACTACAACATGAGTATGTCTATCAAGTACGTACTACAATGTGAGTATGTTTATGAAGTACATACACTACTCACAATAAGTTAGGGATATCGTGGGAGTGAGTTAATGTAGGGGTTAGGGGTAGGGTATTGAAATCAAGAATGCTGTGTTTTTTCACTCATTAATAACCATAGAATTAGGACCAACAACTTTTTTCAACATAATTAATACACAAAATCAACCACACCGAAGAACCTGCCAATATCCCTAACTTATTGTGAGTGGTGTACTATAATGTGAGTACGTCTATAAAGTACGTACTACAATGTGAATATGTTTATAAAGTACATACTGCACTGTGAGTATGTCTATCAAGAACATACTATAATGTGAATATGTCTATGAAGTACGTACTACAATGTGAGTATGTTTATCAAGTACGTATAACAATGTGGGTATGTCTTTAAAGTACGTACTACAATATGAGTATGTTTATCAAGTACATACTGCAATGTGAGTATGTCTATCAAGTACACTATATAATGTGAGTATGTCTATCAAGTACGGACTACAATGTGAGTATGTCTATCAAGTACATACTGCGATGTGAGTATGTCTATCAATTACATACTGCAATGTGAGTATGTCTATCAAGTACATACTATAATGTGAGTATGTCTATCAAGTACATACTATAATGTGAGTATGTCTATCAAGTAGGTATAACAATGTTGGTATGTCTATCAAGTACATACTACAATGTGAGAACGTCGATAAATTATGTACTATAATGTCAACCACACGCCCAAAGACAGGATTAAAGTTCACGAGACAGAAAGAAACCTCCACATGGATCGGCTGGTGGCAGTGGTCTCAGCGGGAGGGAGATGGTAGGCAGGGGTCGCGTCCGGGCTCGTGGTTCCAGCCGAACACACTAGTGTGCTTTTTATGATCCACCTCTTGGACCGTCGTCCTCAATTTTCACTGTCAGTGCTTTACTTCTCTGCCACCCTTTTTGCCTGATCGCTATCCACCACTTACTCACTTGCAGGTCTCTTCATGGCTCTGCTCATGCTCAGCTCAGACTCAGACTGTCTATTTCCTCCTGCCCCTCAGTCTTTGCGACCGTGTAGCCGAGTGTAGCTGTGTGTAGCTGTGTGCTCACTCGTTCTCCACTCAGCTTCTCACGGGTACGAGCTGCTTCTATGGTTTCGAGCAGGTCCACGAGATTGCCATTCCCGGCGTAGTTCTTACATTTACGCATGGCCACAAGGCCTTGGTTTTTCCTTCCTCGGGGGTGGGGAGGGAGGGGCGATTTGCTGGTTCGAGGAGTTGTAAACAATTTATTGAAAGAAACACACAGATTACAAAGAGAAACAATTTAAAGGATCAATAGGGGAGGAATAGTGGGAGGGAGTCAAGACACATTACAGAAAGGAGAGGCTATGTTTATTTGGCTTCTGAACATACAGTACTTCGACACATGTCTTATCATTCTATACAGAAACCACAGATTGTATTTTGCATGTGATGCAGCATTGTCATGGAAGAAGACAGCGTTGCTCAGATTGAATGGACACTGTTTGCGCACTGCTGGTCTCCGATAATCACAAACATGATAGCAGAACGGAACAATAGCATTCTCCATTCACTGTGATAACTATGGATGAAATCAACAGGACATTAATTGAGGTAGGAGGTAGGCTAACCACCGTAGCAAGCAGAGAGAAGCTGAAGTTTCTGGAGCAAAAGAATGAAGGGTTGCCACCCGAAATGTCAGCTTCTTGTTTCCCAAGGCAGTTAGCATCAATCAACATTCTGTTATTTTCATCCATTGTTCTACCTGTCCAGACACAGATCAACACCAGCCTTCACCTGTAAGAATAGTTCTTCATTCTCCATTCACTATTCCATCCCATAGAGTCCAGTTTAGCAAGATTTTGATGGAATAAAAAGTAATGTGAAGCCCCTTGCTGCTCCCTTGTTAGTGTTTGGCCTTTTATTAGGGAAGTCGGTCCTTTCCACTCGACTGAACGAGACTTCAGTTTCTGGCTCATAGTTGTGACACCAGGTTATGTCTTTAGAAACATTGTAATGTGTTCACCGAACGCATCATCTTTCTGATGAAAACGCTGAAGGTGCCAATGACACAGAGTAAACCGGTTCAATTTCCGCTCCTCCATGAGAACCTGTGGCACCCATTTTGCCATCACCATTCTGTTTATAAGATCCTCAGTGACAATGCAATGCATTGTTGACTTGAATATTCCAAACACTGTTGCAACTTATTACCTAGGCCACCAAAGGTGGCTGCAGGTTGTTTTCACCCGTCTGTCAATCTGTTTGTCCGTTTGTTTGCGAACAATATATCTCAAAAAGTTGTGGATGTATTTGGACGAAATTTGGCAAAGATGTAGCGTACAGTGCATTCAGAAAGTATTCAGACCCCTTCACTTTTTTCACATTTTGTTATGTTGCAGCCTTATGCTGAAATCGTTTAAATTCATTTTTTCCCTCATCAATCTACACTCAATACCCCATAATGACAAAGAGAAAACAGGATTTTAGAAAGTTTTGCAAATTTATTAAAAAGAAAAAACTGAAATATCACATTGACATAAGTATTCAGACCCTTTGCTATGACACTTGAAATTTAGCTCAGGTGCCTCCCATGTCTCTTGACCATCTTTGAGATGTTTCTACACCTTGATTGGAGTCCACCTGTGGTAAATTCAATTGATTGGACATGATTTGGAAAGGCACACACCTGTCTATATAAGGTCTCATAGCTGACAATGCATATCAGAGCAAAAACCAAGCCATGAGGTCGAAGGAACTGCCTGCAGAGCTCAGAGACAGGATTGTGTCGAAGCACAGATTTGGGGAAACCTACAAAAAAATTTCTGCTGCATTGAAGGTTCCCAAGAGCACAATGGCCTCCATAATTCTTAAATGGAAGAAGTTTCGAACAACCAGGACTCTTCCTAGAGCTGGCCGCCTGGCCAAACTGAGCAATCGGGGAAGAAGGGCCTTGGTAAGAGAGGTGACCAAGAACCCGATGGTCACTCTGGCTGAGCTCCAGAGATCCTGTGTGGAGATGGGAGAAGCTTCCAGAAGGACAACCATCACTGCAACACTCCACCGATCTGAGCTTTATGGCAGAGTGGCACACCTAAACTCCTCGCTTCTCCCATCGTTGATCGATGGAACCACTTACCTCCATTAACCCTTCCGAACCAAACCTTACTTGCTGATTTCCATTCATTGTCTCTTTCTTTGTCTCTGTCTCTGTCTCTCTCCCTCTCTTTCCCTTTCTCACATGTATTCCGTTGCTGGTTGTGCCCAATTTTTATCCCGTTACCCAATAATCAATTCAACCTTGCTAGTCCATGAGTCTCGCTCTTGTAGAGGAAAAAAAAGTCATTGCATCATGGCGTGGAAGGCCTGCCTAAATGTAGTTCCTTTGTGCACACATGCTTTTCCTCCCTCAAATGATGACACCCATAGCTAAACAGTTCTCAAGTGCAGACAAGTGTTGTGATTAATTCTAAAGGTGTAAGGAAGGACGTGTTGGTGGATTTAATGTGCATTTTTCTTCTGCATCTCCATGAACCTAACAAGAATCCGGATGTCTTATTTACAGAGGCTTTCTGCCAAGGCCAAGCCATTAGTACTAGTGTGAGAAATTGATATTTAACAGATTGATAAGTAATGACATAGTATACATGCAATCTTGCATATCTCCTAGATGCGAGACAGTTTACCTAAAAAGGTTATTATTTTTTAACCATGTTTTTTCTTATTTAAAATAACGGTTTTTCTTTACTTGTTTATTAATACATGACCTAAGGCTCACATTGGAGCCGACACACACACACACACACACACACACACACACACACACACACACACACACACACACACACACACACACACACACACACACACGACTGTTAAGACGAGACAACTACAGCCACTGAGCTTGGGTAAAGTGCCACCACTTCCCAGGGTACTAGTCTGTGAGCTTGTGTAAAAAAAAAAAAAGCAAAATTTTGGGTAGATTCTTGGCATTCATGTTTAAACACATCTAGAAACATCACTGATTAAGAAAAAAATGGGTGACAGTTTTTCCATTAACATTTAGGGCCATTTTTAGGAACATTTAACCCATAACGTTGACACTCCTGATTCATACATGTTGTACCTTTTTTTTAAATTATCCATCTTCAAGTTCTATAACCGCCCAAATAAATTTATATTGAATTACATGTTCTACATTATTTCTATAAAATGTTTTGGAGGATTGGTGAAGAGTGTTCGAATCATAAATATGTTATTATTGGAATCCTCATATGCCAAAACATATGGTTAGACACCAAAAACATCTTCCCATGTTCATTGGTTCAAAAGTTATGGCATTTTACGCAAAAAAGGCTGAAATTTGGTGGCCATCTTTGATTTTTGCTAATTTAGAGTATTTCTAGTGCTCTCATTTTGTTTCCAATTAATTGTTGACCCCTATATATGAGTTTAGATAAAATGGAATAAATATTGATGACATTTGAATGAATAGTATTGGATTAATTATTATTAATTATTTAATTAATTATGATTATTTGAATGAATAGAATAGTTAATTGGCAAATATTTTTAAAGAAATTGAGTTTCGGTGGCGGCCATTTTGAAATTCAAAATGGAGGCCCTGAATGTTAATGGTAAAACTGGCACCTTTTTTTTCTTAATCAGTGAAGTTTCTCGATGCAAGAGGCGACTAACAGGGTTGGCGGCAGGAAGGGCATCCGGCCGCAAAACATTGCTTCAAAAAGGGGACCACGGTGCCCGGAAAAGGCCAACCCCTGCTCTGCGGGGAAAAATGGCCTCTAAAGGTGGTTCAGTGAAGTTTCCAGATGTGTTTAGACATGAGTGCCAAGAATCTACCCCAAAAAATGACAAACCTGGAAAATGTTACATAAGCCTATAGACTATACTCTGAGTACTGGCGACACAATGGCCCTGCCATAGTGCCATACTCACTGCACTGAGCTCTGTGACAGCATTTCCAGGAAGAGGAATTTCCTCCTCCCCATGGACACCAACCTATGGGGATTGACCGTGCTCTTAACCTTTTAAATGCTGTACATCAAGCAAGAAAGCACAGAATGTTCTGGATGACACTCGGAGGTTGAGTTTGATGTGTAAGCAATAAACAATCATCTGATGACAAGCTTACACCTGGCGATAAGCAGACCAGACTTCAAACCATGGTATACATTCTCCTGTGTAGAGGAAATTAATCAATCTGTAGTATTAAACTTTAAAGGGGAACCAAAACGCTCAGACCTCCATGGCGCTAATCTATCCCTTGATACCCTACAACATAGATATTGTGCCTTTTTCCGATTTATAAAGTCGGTAATTTTGCGATTAAAATTGACATCTTCTTATTCTTTTTCTTCTTCATGATTAGCCATGACGTCCCGGCGCATCAGGAAGTCGACCGCCAAATTCGTATTGTCTATGGGTTACATCGTGGTACGATTGAACTCAAACGGTGAATAATTTTCGAATTTTTAGAAATATGCCGTGTTTATGCATCCTTGGTAGCTGTCGTTATGCAAACCAAGATGGTTTCATGCAACACTAATAGTCGAAAGATCAGAGGGTGGCCAGTTTGTCCGAAATACTTGCGTGTGGATCAGGCCGACAAGACATTCGGTTTTGTGTTTGGAGCATTTTACAGAGCGCCGTTATGAAACAGCAGAGATGGCTATAGATGTTGTGGTTATCACCCACGATTAAGCAGAAGAAACAGCCATCACTCGAAACTGTAACACCATCTCTACCCAACTACCAGCACATGTGCATCAGTGCTTTAAGCAATGAACCTATATGGCCTGCAGGCGACCGATCTCACCTCGCCACCACCCGTCCCTCCCCCCTCTACTGGGCGGCGTTTTCATCATCACCAACACCTACATTGTCACCATGTTCGTTTGAATCACTCGCATAAGGCTCAAAACGATACGGCCTTTGTCTCCAATACAACAACAACACAACATGCATTTTAAAGGCCATTTTCCCTGCTAGAGCGGGGGTTAGCCTTGCGGTCCCCATGACAATCTTCTCCATTTTGCCCTATTTTCTGCATCTCTCCTTGTTAACCCCCTTGCCCGCATTTCTTCTTCCACCATCTTTAGCCAAGTCTTTCTCGGTCTTCCCCGTCCTCTGCTTCCTTCTACATTCATTTCCATCACTCTTCTCAACCAGTCACTTTCATCCTTCCTCAACACATGACCAAACCATCTCAACCTGTTCCTCTTCACAGCATCAATCACAGGCTCTATTCCCATCATCTTTCGCAATTCATCATTTGTCTTCCTCTCTCTCAACGATACTCCACACATCCACCGAACCATTCGCATTTCCACCCTTTCCAACCTTCGTTGCTGCTCTACGTTCATTACCCATGTCTCGCTCCCATAAATCATAACACTTCTCACACATGCAGCATACACCTTTCCCTTCAGCTTCAACGACACTCCCCTCATCATCAGCACGCCACTCAGTTCCCGAAACTTCTTCCATGCACATCTCACTCGAGCAACCGTTGCCGAGTCTGATCCACCTTCTCCATTCAGCATGTCTCCGAGGTAGCAAAATGTTTTCACACCTTCCAGCTTCACGCCGTCTCCAAGATCCAACTCAACATTTCCTCCATCTGCAGCTCCCTCTGTGCACACCTTACATTTGAATGTAGCTGCCACACTGGTTAATGACCCTCTCAGACCACTACATTTTTGATGAACCCACTCAGCGCACATTGTACATTGAATGGAGTTCACTCCGACACCCTTCCTACACACAGCACAGGGCCACTTCCCAGTTCTTTCCACCTCACCACATGCTTTACCACTTGCCATCACCTTCGTCTTTCCGATATTCACCTTCAGACCTTTTGTCTCCATACATTCCTTCCACGTGTTCATCTTTTCCTTCAGTCCATCCAAACTTTCCGCAATCAACACCAGATCATCTGCATACAACAACTCCCACGGTAAACCCTCCTTTACGTTCTGAGCCAGCACCTCCATCACAGCTACAAATAGTAGTGGACTTAGTACCGACCCCTGATGCACTCCCACCTTCACCTCAAACTCACCACTGTTCCCGTCCTACGTCCTCCAATAGTCTCCAATAGTTTCTTCAAAATCCCACTGATCAGTTTCCGCATACTGAGAACCTTCAGAGTTGCTAATGACAGTGGAATCAGTATTGGAATCCGAGCTCGAAATACACTGTTCTCTATGTAAGCCACCATTTGGATAACGGTGAGTTCATAGGGTGACGTCACTGACAAAATTGAAAATCGACACTTTAGGGCTTTTCATCACATCAAATTAGACCGTAATTAATGCTTTTGAATTGTTTTCAGAAAAAAATTAATTGCGTTTTGGTTCCACTTTAAATGCATGTCAAATTGAAATGACTCCAGGTAAAAAATAAGCCAGCATGGTATATAACCAAAGGCACAGCAGGGTGAGAAATTTGCCATCTTACATTTCAGATGTCATTACACAGCTTGAAACGGTTGATAAAATGTTTAAACTTTGGTAACTAAATCAGTCTCCCTTCAACCACAAAGAAAAAAAAAGAGAATAAGTAAAGTTTTCATTCATGTATAAAGAATAGTTTAACTCATTCATTAAATATAAAGAATATTTTGGTTCGTTCTCTTTTTCTTCTGCAATGATCGAATGTCGGAGCATACATGTAAATCACATACATGGGAAGGACATTCAGAGACATCAAGCTTTTTCTGGTGTACTTGTACAATGTACATTAGGGTGCATCAAAATACACATTTCCAGCACATTTTCTGTCTGGGTGCTAAGTGTTCCATTTCATGTTGTTACAACACATGCAAAATATATTTGCAATCTGTGGTGATCTGGAGGTGCAACGGCACATCAGCTTTTATGACTGAATGGGTTTACCAGCAGCAGTTTTGTGTAATCCGTGTATGCCAAGGTGGGTAGCCGATGAGCCACGGTTTACTTTCAATTAGTATGTCACATACTAATTTGGTTTTGGGAGATGCCACATTCTAATTCAAAGTAAACCGTGCCTCGTCGGCTGCCCACCTTGGCATACACGGATTACACGACACTGCTGGTAACCCCCTTCAGTCGTAAAAGCTGATGTGCCGTTGCATCTCTAGATCACCACGGATTGCAAAAATATTTTGCATGTGTTGTAACATGAAATGGAACACTTTTAGCACCCAAACAGAAAAATGTGCTGGAAATGTGTATTTTGATGCACCCTAATGTACATGTATCAACACATGATCCAACACAGTAAATGGGATTTGTAACTATGGTTTAAACATCACATTTGAGCTCAGATGGGAAAGGCAAACAGCCAAGACAAACCAGTTCACATTCATTAGTGTGAATGAATGAAATGAATGAATGAATGATCGTTTTAAGGCCATTTTCCCCGCTAGAGCGGAGGTTAGCCTTGCGGGCCCCATGACAATCATGGTTTCCTGTTTGAGGCAATGTTTTTATGGCCGGATGCCCTTCCTGACGCCAGTGTATCAAATTAGTGTATCAAACTTAGTTCATTAGTGTATCACACATTAGTGTATCAAACATAAATGAGGGTTTAAGGTTTTAAGCTATGATGGTTTAAAATTCATTAGTGTATCAAACATATTTTAGTTCACTCATTTAATGCCAAAGACTCAGCAAGAGCCACAAGCTTAAAGCAATTACTGATCAGGAAGAGTATTTTGTGAGTAAAGAGGATGCAAGCTCAGCTATGGGGGACCTCTCATTATACACCAGTGTAACCGGAAAAAATAGCACAATAAGAGTTATCAGTATGTAAACCCTCATAGCAAAATAAGATGCAAGCAACATACCTGCTGGAATTTGACAGATCCCGTTTCTTGTCGAGCTGCCTTCTGCACAGCAGATGTGTCCTTGAGGATTCCATGCTCATCTGCTGAAGGACTCTCGGACTGCCTCGGACTGCAAGCTGTACCATCTGGATGGGACTCGCTGGTTTCCACTAGATTGAAGCCCACAAACATTTGGGACTCAGACCAATTGTTTATGGGTTCCGTCTGTGTGTAAATGGTTCTTTGATAGGTTTGTTGCATGTCAGAGACACTACTTCCGTAGGCCTCGCAAGTTATTGAGCGAGTTGAGGAAACTTTGACTGTTTCGGGATTGGTTGCTTTAGAGGAGACTGTGAGATCTTGAGAACCTCTTTGTGAGGTATCCTGCACTTGGATCTTCAATCTTTCAATCTCATGCGCCATGGCCATGATGATCTCGGGGTTGAAGCTTCCCTGCCTGTCATTCAACTCAAGCTGCCTCTTAAACAAAGCTGCCTCGTTTTCCGCCTGGTGCACACGGAACTGCAGTTGTTCAAGCGCACCACTTGGCTCATGAGCTTCCAACACCTCCCGTACAGGTCCGTCAAGGTCAGCCTTTTCAGTTTTCTTGGTAGCAACTCGTAGCCGGGCCAATTCAGCTCTGCAACCAGAACAAAGTACAATTGAATTTCGAAAGAAACGCCAACCGACAAACAACCAAAACTGCATGGGAATTTCAGGTTTGTTCATTATTATCCCCAATCCCTTACAATTTGTTTACAGCAATTTAAACTGCATTTATAAACCAAGTTAACCTGAAAGATTGAATATAAAGAAGCAGGAATTGTCAGTATCGCATTATATAGTCTATAAAATGCAAAAATGACAGTAGTGATCATGCAATGTGATGAAGCAAAACAAACCACTTTTTTTTTTTTTTACTTCTCATTGTATGAGGAACATACAGGTATTGGACAAAAAAAATGGAAACACCAATGTAAAGTCACTTAAAAGAGCATTGGGCCACCACATGCAGCCAGTCCGGCCTGTATCCGCCGTGGCATAGAGTTCACCAGCCACTGGAATTCTGCAGGGGGGATGCGGCACCATTCTTCCACAAGAAAGTCAATCAACTCACACCTGTTTGATGGAGGTGGAAAATGGTGTATCAGGCGTCATTCCAGAATATCCCATAAATGCTTCATTGGGTTCAGATCTGGTGACTGAGAAGGCCATGACATATGGATAACATCAGTGTCATACTCGTCAAACCATTGGGTGACCACATGTGGCTCTGTGGATGGGGGCATTTGGGGGGTCTCCTCTTGCAGCCATGCCATAATCATACGCAACCAGGCTTGTGCAGCATTTTTATACATGACCCTAAGCATGCAGGGATGCTTTTTGCTTTATTAACATATGGGCCACACCTGTGTGTAAGCCTTTGCTTGGTGTCCCTCATTTAACCAGGTGTTTCCATTTTTTTGTCCATTACTTGTATCTGTAATGTAAGGCTGTGTAAGTGAGGCAAAGTCACTGACAAAATTGAGTGTGGTGAAGCACAAACATGCATTACCTGAGCTCTTCAATAGATGCGAAGCCTTCCTCTGCCAGCAAGATAGACACACCCTGATTCTGTCCTTGATCCATACTGGTCAAAGTTTTCTCATGGTCAGTATTGTTCAATAATGAGTGCCACCCATTATTCTGAACAGTCTGACTGTGGCCTGTACATTCCTCAGAAAATAAGCTTTTCTTGCTTTGAAAAACCCCAGAGCTACCCAATTGTTTCTGAACTGCATTCCAGCTGGCCTGGGCCTCTCCAAGTTGCTGCCTCGCCTCGTCCAGCCATGACCACACGTCCGTGTCCTTTACTTGCTTGCCATCCAAGAATACTTCCTCGTCCTCCAAGCCCGATGTGTCAGTTCGCTCTCCCCACGAACTTTCTTCAAAGTTCTGAGCAGAACTAGTGGTGTGCTCATCGGGCCCACTTCGTTCGTGCACATCTTCTGTCCATTCAACCTCCCCACTCTCGTTGCCATACTCCTGATGCGCCGACTGTATCGTAAGGCTGCTTTCTCCGCTTCCACGATTCCCGCTGCTACCGCTACTTGGCAAACGTCGATTGCCTACCTGCACACCAGCATCTCTCTGTTCCACATCTTGATTGGTCGAGTGGTAGTCCACGATTTGGCTTTGCAGCTCAAGGTTTGATGCTTGCAGCTCCTTCATGCGTACAATTAGCTGCAAAACCTGAGAGGAAAATAATACAAAATAACATAAATCAATGTACACTGAAGCAATATCTGTCTGATTTAAAGACATTCACACTTTTTCACAAGTGCCAAAGAGCATCACATCTTTAAAGAAGGCTGTATATAAATAAAATATTTACACTTTCACACGACTTGAAAAAGTAAAAAGAAAAGAAAAAGATTTCCAGTGCAATGACAGCATGAGGGACGGATGGCCCATAAGGGGAGACAAAGCAGCAAGCAGAGCTACCACCGAAACACGGATAATTAAGAATTAAACACGGAAAACACGGAGGAGCTCAAGCAGCAATCTTCACATTCAGATCATTTAGTGGTAATGATGATCTTTAGGGAAATGGTCTACAAGAATAAACTCTCGAGATGAATTCTACATTAATTAGAACCCATCCCTCTCTGTACCCACCGTACCCAGTCGTACCCAGCTGCTCCTGGATTCTGTGTCCTTTCCTCCTGACAAGGTGGAAAAGTTTCTGTCAACCCTCGACTCTGATTCTGCAACTGGACCTGACGGCATCAGCCCACGGGTCCTAAAATCATGTTCTTCCGCTCTTTCACTCCCTCTCTCTGTTCTCTTCACCCTCTTTTTGCTCAAGGTCATCTGCCATCTGCTTGGAAATCAGCCAACATCACCGCTTTGCACAAAAAAGGTGCAAAAACGGATCCTAGCAACTACAGACCAATCAGCCTTCTACCAATTATCAGCAAAGTCATGGAATCCATCATTGCTTCAGATATGAAATCTTTCCTCTTGTCCAATGGCTTGATCTCTGACCATCAATTTGGTTTCAGACCTGGTCACTCTACTCTGGACATGCTGCTTCTGCTTTCTCAATAATAGATGGAGGGGTCCTCAATGCCAAACAGGAAATTAGAGCTGTCTCCCTTGACATATCACGTGCCTTCGATACGGTCTGGCACCCCGCTCTGCTCACCAAACTCTCCTCCTTTGGTATCCATGGAAATCTCCACGCATGGCTGGCGGACTTCCTCTCTAGTCGTAGTCAACGTGTGGCCCTGAATGGGTTTCTCTCATCTCCTCTTCCTGTTCAGGCTGGAGTTCCCCAAGGCAGTGTTCTGGGCCCTGTGCTTTTTCTGGTCTTCATCAATGATCTCTCTGACTCTCTGGAAAATCCTCTCTATCTCTTTGCTGACGACTCTACTCTCTGTCGCTCCATTCCTCATCCCTCAGATCGGCAGTCTGCAGCCTCCTCACTCTCTGCAAACCTGGACAAAATCACAGACTGGGCAAACAAGTGGAACATGTCTTTCAATCCTGACAAATCTCACACTCTTACGATGTCTCTCCGAAAAGACCGACTGGACAACCCTCCCATCCACTTTCTGAATAATCCTCTCCAAGAAGTTCTGTCACTCAAGCTTTTGGGTCTCACCATCTGCCATGATCTTTCCTGGGAAAACCACATTTCAAATCTGGCCTCCAAAGCCAGTCGCCGACTGGGCATTCTCTGTCATGCGAAGTCCTTCCTTGGCACACCTAAGCTCCTCACCACATACAAGGCTTTCATCCGCAGCTCAATGGAATACTGCTCTCCCCTCTGGGCTGGTGCTCGTGCCTCACACCTAGCTCGTCTTCACGCTGTTGAAACTAAAGCGTTCAGAATCATTGGAATCTCCCGCGATGAAGCTAACTCCAAGGGCCTTTCACTCACTCACCGCAGGCAGGTTGGTGGTCTTTCCGTCTTCTACCGACTCCTCTCTGGCCTTGCCCCCCCCCCCCCCCCAGCTCTCTCTGGGCTCTGTCCCCCAAATATTCCTACAGGTCGCACAAGATCTGCCTGCAACCCTCTTATGGTTAAACTGCCAAAATCAAGACTGTCTGCTCACCTTCACTCCTTCAGTCCTCTTTTCTCCCGCCTCTGGAACAAACTCCCTCACTCTCTTCAATCCCACTCCACCCTCCAGGTCTTTAAAACAGCTGTTCACCACCATCTCTTATCTTCCCCCATCCAAAACCTTGATCTTTTCTACCCCTGCTAATTTCACCCCAGATCCTACACTTTTTTTTGAAATACCAACTTCTGTCCTGGAAGTCCTTGGTGTCCTTGTGTTTTATACCTCTCCCACCCCCCCCCCCCCTCTCTCACCCCCCACCTCTTCCCACGCCTCCTCCCCCCAAGCCCTCTCCCTCCCTCACTTCTCCCTGCTCTCAAATGTTGTGTTTGTGTGCTTCCCCTTCTCTCCCCATCTTGTCTTCTGCTCCCTCTTTTTATATATTTTGTATGTCTGGTTGATTTGTTTGTGAAATAAATGTTAACTCTTTCACGAGCCTCGATTCAGTATACAAAAAAAATAAAATAAAAATTACAATCTCAAACATCTCGGTGGTGATGCATTCCCATCTGCTCATTGCACAGCGACTAGCCGTTCATACCCGTCAACTTGCTGATGGATTTAATCAAAAGACAGCATGTTGTACGTCACACAAACATTGCGCGCCTAGCTGTGAGTAAAAGTGAGGTGAGGATGTGAGGATGTAAAATGAAATGAAACACAAAAACACATATACTATATTTTGTAACACATATTTGTTATTGTTGGTGTTGTTATTCTTGTTACTTCTGCCAACATAGGTGGACGGAGGTTATGTCTTCACCCATTTGTTTGTTTGTGAGCAGGATATCTCAAAAAGTGATGGATGAATTCGGACGAAACCAGGTGGACAGGTTGGGTGTGTGACAAGGATGAATTAATTAGATTTTGGTGAAGATCTGGATCTGGCTACTAGAAAAATTTAAGTCATTCTACACAAAAACATAATCTGTTCAGCCTGGGGGAGGCATACGCTCTACAGAGTGCTATTCTAGTTGTTACTGTCTCGTGGATGTGGTTGTGGTTGTTGTTTGTGTGCTCCTTCCATGTACTATTATGTATTTTTCTATTGCTTCGAGAAGTATTAGCAAACATGATTTTGTGTGCTCCTTCCGTATCCATCACGCTTTATTAGCCACCGTTGGACTTAGAACAGTGGCGTGCTGATGAGGAGGGGAGTGTCGTTGAAGCTGAAGGGAAAGGTGTATGCTGCATGTGTGAGAAGTGTTATGATTTATGGGAGCGAGACATGGGAAATGAATGTAGAGCAGCAACGAAGGCTGGAAAGGGTGGAAATGCAAATGGTTCGGTGGATGTGTGGAGTATCGTTGAGAGAGAGGAAGACAAATGATGAATTGCGCAAGATGATGGGAATATAGCCTGTGATGGATGCTGTGAAGAGGAACAGGTTGAGATGGTTTGGTCATGTGTTGAGGAAGGATGAAAGTGACTGGTTGAGAAGAGTGATGGAAATGAATGTTGAAGGAAGTCAAGGACGAGGAAGACCGAGAAAGACTTGGCTAAAGATGGTGGAAGAAGAAATGCAGGCAAGGGGGTTAACAAGGAGAGATGCAGAAAATAGGGCAAAATGGAGAAGATTGTCATGGGGACCGCAAGGCTAACCCCTGCTCTAGCAGGGAAAATGGCCTTAAAATGCATGTTGTTGTTGTTGTTGCCATAGGATAATAATAAATAGCCCTGAGGGGACTGACTGTGATCTATTGAGGTTGTAGTTCAGACCTCAGACCTCTGCTGACAGTTGGTAAATGACGGACGAGTATGGATCCGAAGTTTGGGTCCCCCCTTTAAGTGCCAGCCCCTCCCCCTCCCGGGATCGACCATGATCCAAAATCGAAAAATTGAAGCCTGAGCAATTGTGCACGCTAATGTCTTGTATTCATCTGTCAAGTTTCGTAACAATCAGCCGGGTGATAAGAGAGGTGTAGCAAAAAGTTAACGGACGGACAGACAGATGTCTGGAAATCATGATCCATTTGATAAGTTCATTCTCTTCAAGAATCAAGATGAGATGACCTAAAAATGGTACCGTTGGAACTGCCACATTAGACTCAAAATCCTGCATATTCTAATGCCTTTTGGAAGGAGACGGGCCTTGAAAACAGGAGTTTTAAGATTAAACGGACGTGAATATTTGCTCCAAGTAAATCAATTAATTAGCTTTCCAACAAAGTAAATCGATTATTAGCTTCCCAACAGTACAATGTTTCCCCTTCAGAATAAAGTGTGATTAACGGACCGACTGACCGACACTATAAGTTACAGATTAAGCAGTAATATTACTCATTTGGAAAATCAAAACTAACGCAGTAATATTACTCATTTGGATAATCAAAACTAAGGCAGTAATATTACTAATTTGGGTAATTGATGGGATGCTCATAGCAAGTGGGAGGATTCTATTGCAAAGAACCAAGTTTGCACAGAGCATTACTCATTGCAGAGTGGAAATTTCCCCCGAGTAGCCATGGAAATGAAATTCATGGCAGTGAGGGCAATGCAACTAGTCTCGAGCAACTTCGCCAGCAAGCCACTCGTCAAAACAACGCATAGCATCCAGAAATACCCAGCATTCCATATTTTCTGCATTCTGTTCCGGTCCCCACCATGTCCCTCACCTTGTTCCTCAGATCCGGTACACCGAGTCTGCTTACTTCCACTATCATGCCTTCTGCCTCAGCCAGCTGGATGCTCATGTATGATGTTTCATCCCAAGTGCCACAGAGTGTGCTGTCTCTCCATGGGGAGCCTGTACACAATGCACTTGAATGTTAAACCATAAAACCCCTCTATTACCACCAAACCTGCCAAATTTCCTCAGTGTAAGCAAGTAAGTTTTGTCCTCCATTCAAAAGAACAGGCATCATGTCTGGATTTCAACATTAAAAGACACACACACACACACACAAACACACTTTTGTCATTGCGCGTTTAACTACACTCACCCACTCTCTACTCAAAAAATCTCCAGGATTTTTTTTGTTCTACCAAAACGTCTGCTTACAATCACACAGGCCTTCAGCATTTTTCACCACACATGGTAGCTAATTGGCACAGGTTCAACAGACCATCCTAGCCTTGGCAAAACCACTCTAAGGCCTTGGCTTATTGCAGTTTCATAACCACACCAGCATCTGGCAATGGGGGCCCCAGAATCCTCTCGTTTCAAAGCTTTGCCTCTTTCTACAAACTGCAGCCATTTACTGAATCAAAACAAAGTTGGGGATTAATAGTATGACTTTTTTTATATACAGGATATATTTAAAAAATCATCAGCTCTCAGGTATCTGCCATGGCAGACTTCACAGAGTAAAGTTACACAATCTTGGCAAGCTCACAGTGGTATTGCAAGGTGGGTTATCAAATGGACCTTTGCGTTTTTGCATTGTTAGAAATGGCTTTGTTGTACGTGAAGAATTGCCTTGCATCTCGGTTTCATTTCCATTGTAATCCAACAATGAGAATCGCATTATGGAGCAACAAACTCCACAAGCATTTCCAAAGTTTTGTTCAAAACTTTATTGCTAAAGAGTTTGTCGTCAGTTAAACTGCACGAAAACAAAAGACTAACAGTTTGGGTTATCCACCGATTATTTCAAGGTGGATAACCCAAACTGGTTTATCCTTTTCTTTTTGTACTCCTGTGCCACCAACTCAGACTGCTAGCTCTTTGCTAGAATTAGCAATCATGTTTAAACTGGACAAACCCGATTGTGGTTGGGATGGGAAAGAACCCGAGATTCAAGCAATGTTGGAGTGAAATGAACCGAAGCAAAAATGGTGTTTAGGAGTGGAAGCAGAGCAAATGTCCATCTCCCTCTAGCGAGGGCAATGGGAGTAGATCTATGTATCTGACTAATTCCTGCAGGTTCTAAATGAATTTCTTTTTTCTTCAATCACAAATGAGAGCTTTAGAATGACCAAAAGATGTTATTTGGGCTTTTCTTTATCATTAACTGCCTCTTTTACCTTCCTGGTTCATCAATGTCCAGGATCAAAGATGCACCTGGTGCCAAGGTACAAGCACCACTAGGGAATCTAATACCCCAAACAACAGGCCACATAAAATTCGGGTATGAAATAGAATGGGGATAACATATAAAAATGATCCAAAATTGATGTGAAAGTGTGCAATTTGCAGCACCACATTAAATTATGTGGTGGTTCAGGTTTGAAACTATTTATCTTTGCCCAAGATTTAACATCTTTACATGCGTTTCAATTGGGAACCCTATGGACATTTCCATTCGGAATGGTTAATTCTGATATTCGGTGCTGGTGGGCATGTGATAATGCTTCAAACCAATCAGTTATCTCGATGTCCCTGCTCTCAGATGTTGTGTTTGTGTTCCTCCCCCTCTCACCCCATCTTGTCTACCGCTCCCCATGTTATATGTTTTATGTGTCGGTTTGTCTTTGTGTGATTAATGTTAGCTCTTTCACGAGCCTCGATCTTGTATACAAAAAAGAAAAAGAAAAAGTAAGAAACAGGGTACTTTGAACATTATGCGTTTGGTGACACAGCTCGGCTTCTCTGTCCATTTTGCATGAAGCACAAGGGGAAGACTTGCTAGGGTAAACTTGAATAATCGTTATTTTTACATTGAGACTTTTTTGTGCATTTTTCCCCGATCTCCGCAATATTGGCAAATTCAATTTTACCAGATTAAACCACCAATCGAAAAATCATCATCGTGGCACTTGGCGAGCTCTGCACTCAGTGTGCTTCTGACGGCCTTTGGGCTCTGCTTTGCGCTTTGGCCTCGGTGCTAAAAGGGGTTAACCAAACAGGCCAATCATCGTTACCGCAGCCCAATGTGCGGTCAGCACATTTGGTGCCACATTACAGCGTAAATTGAACTTTGCTCTCTTTTGGGCCCATGACCAAGATGGGGCTATCAAATGGCTTGGGGGAAAAAAAGATCTCCAATGCTAGCTAAGAATGGAAGCCATAACCGTGTGATTTGAAGTAAACTGATTGACAAAGATGGTAAAAAAGACCATGCTCGTTATATAAAACGTATGATTTATTGTGTGCCATTAAGTGTCACATGCAGCAAAAACCTCACTTGCAAACTTCAGGTGTTTATTCGCAACTCACTCCAATGATCGTGCTGAACAAACCGAAGGTGTCAGACCCCACCAAACCCTTCCCCAAATTGCAACGCTCTCAGCCACTAATTATTCAGTTATGAACGTAAAGCTGGTGTCGTTAAGGCAGTAACAAGCTTTTGAGGCTGTTTAACTTGCGCACAAATACAGGTGAATGAAATAACAATTCAGAAGACACAGGAAGCATTTTTTCCACTTTTCTTTACATGGAGGAGAAAGACCCATCAGATGCACCAGGATGGTATTCTGAAGATGCCAAGCATCATGATGTCCATGCAAAACAAAGATGAGAATCCCACGAGACTCCCAAACATCCAAATTTGAGGTGCAAAAAAAGAAGGCAGTGCACATTCGCAGCAATTAAAACGGGGCTATGTGCAGTACTGGCTCATACAGACAATTTGTCTGATCACATGACCACCGCACTGCCAGGTAGAGCTCCCAGCTCCCCCAGTCCCACACCTGCGTCGTTTGGAGTTTCACAGAGCACTCGCTCTAATGCCCGTC
This sequence comes from Myxine glutinosa, assembly GCF_964187855.1. Lineage (NCBI taxonomy): Eukaryota > Metazoa > Chordata > Myxini > Myxiniformes > Myxinidae > Myxine > Myxine glutinosa. The sequence continues at coordinate 103,307,989 of NC_136268.1, read as the reverse complement.
GCAAATCATCATTGGCTGCCAGTCCTTCTTCAAGCTGTTGCCACAGGTTGCAAATGTCAGCCAACGCCTTGTCCATTGATGCGCTGTCACAAAATGTACATGACAGAGAACTAAGCATATACAGAGAAAATAGAGCAACACTTTTTCCACAAAGATATCAGTGAATCGCACAAATACCCACCTTGTATCATCCCGCAGAGATATTTGATTTTTAACCACAACATATTTGAATCGGTTTTACCTCAAACAATAAATAAATAAATAAATAAATAAAATTCCCAAAGAGGTGCTAACTCGAACCACACTATCCACCATACACAGCTGAAAAAGCATAGTCAATTAAAACTTGCTGCAAACAGTGCACAACCCATTTAACGAGACGACCAGGATTACCTGTCGGCCCCTTCGTGTCCCATCTGGGCATGCAGTTTCAGTTCCGCTTGCAGAGCCATGCACAGCCGTTTGTTTTCAGCTATAAGCTCTTCAAGAGATTTCCGCAGCTGAAATGCATGAGAATGAGTGTTAAGCCAATCACAACTGATCTGATGCCACTCACAGAGCAAATGCAGGTAGACCTCACTATGAACCTGTCTTACCTTGCACTGCTCCTCACTTTCTCTGACTGCCGTCTCATGCCGGGAGAATCTTTTGACACGTCCACACGAGCCATCGCGGCTGCTCTTGCTTGATGGAGCCCTTTCGTCTGAATAGATCACTGCTTGTGAGACATCTGTGGACTCTCCCCCCGAAAGCTGGCCTACAAAAGCACGTTATAGGCACACAAGCCACTCAGAACATGTCAAAGCTTTTAAAAAACAGTTCATAGTTGGTATGTTCCACTATGCTACAGATGCTTGGATTAATATCCAAAGACAAGACCATGTAGTGCACACTCTGCATTTCTCTTGCTCTGCATCTGGACAGGAGAAGCACACTTATGAAGTTAATTAAAATAAAAGACCCCTTTTGGCAGTGTAAAAACCACAGGTGACCAACTCAATTACCACTCCGGCAGGAACGTACCGTGAGGCTCATCGGTGCGAACGCGAAACGTCTGCTGTAGCTTTAGCATGTGAGGCTGTCCGGCCTGGTTCTGTAACTTGTCCAACAGCTGGTCCTTCCCATGTCCACTGTTCACCAGTTTCTGCACCACACATACATACAACAATAACACAAGTCAAAGCTGTGGATGCTACGTTAATTTTGGGGAGTTATAGGTTACTTATTAAGAAGGCCAACAAGTATTCCTACCTTGATGATCACATCCTTTTCCTTCAACAAAACCCGCATCCTCTCTAGTTCCAACTGCCTCGACATCCAGTCATCACTCGAGCCCTGACACGACGTGTCCTGCTTGTCACGATGGGCACAGAAAATAATTAACCACAGCATGGCATCCACTCTGGAAAGCTATCAGAGCATCGCCCATCATGTGTACACAACCACATAACCTTCACAAGCAGTACATGCCCTTAACAGGTGTAATGGTCTCCACAAATGTCTGCTTCCACCAACTTTAAACTACAAGACATGACATTTGGTTTAAATTGAGCAAATAATAATGGCATTCATAATTACCCTGCGCTTGCAGAGCGAAAAGCAGGGTTAAGCAGGGTTTTTTGTGATTGATGTTAGCTCTTACACGAGCCTCGATGTTGTATACAAAAAAAAAAAGAAAAAAAAAAAGCATTCGGTGCGTACGTGCATGCGTACATGTCTGCATTTTTTAAATTCATTTTCTCGGCAACCGTTGGTTCGATTGGCACAACATTTTACCATAGGAGTGCCTCCACCTGTATAATTTTTTTATTCGTAATTATGACGACATAGGTCACGTGGTACAGACGCCATCTTGGAAAAACGTTACACCTCTATATCTCCCAAACCGCTCAATGGAAAAAAATGAAATGAGACATGGCTCATTGTCAAGTACTCCCCATGGGGAATAAGATATGTTGATGACGATGTCATCGGTGCCTTCATTATGACGTCATAATTCGACAAGTACAACGCTTGATATGATCAGTATGAAAAAAAAAAAAATCCTCTGCACCTGTTAGCCCGATGGAAAAAAAAATCCTCTGCCCGATGGACACGAAATTTTCAGAATATGAGCAGCTCCTGTATAATTTTTTAAATGATAATTATGACATCATAGGTCAAGTTGGTACAGGCGCCATCTTGGAAAAATCGAAAAAGTACCTCTGTATCTCCGAAACCGCTCCAGGGAAAAAATTAAAACATGGCTCATTGTCAAGTACAGTACTCCCTTTGGGGAATAAGATATGTTAATGATGATGTCATCGGTGCATTAATAATGACGTCATAATTCGACAAGTACAATGCTTGATTTGATCAGCATGATTTTTTTTCTCTGCAATTCTTGGTCCGATTGACACGAAATTTTCACTATAGGCGGGCCTCCTCCTGTATAATATTTTAATGATTTATGACATCATAGGTCATGTGGTACAGGCACCATCTTGGAAAATCTTCGCACCTCTAGATCTCTGAAACCACTCCATGGAAGAAATTGAGACCTGGCTCATTGTCAACGACTCCCCATGGGGAATAAGATATGTTAATGATGATATAATTGGTGCCTTTGTTATGACGTCATAATTCGACAAATACAACACTTATCCGATCATTACGAATTTTTTTCCTCAGCAACTGTTGGTCTGATCGGCACGAAATTTTCACCATAGGAGCGCCTCCTCCTTTAGAATATTTTAATGATAATTATGACATCATCAGTCAAGTGGTACAGGTGCCATCTTGGAAAAACCGAAAAACGTTGCACCTCTATATCTCCAAAATCGCTCTATGGAAAAAATTGAAACAGGCTCATTGTGAAGAACTCCATATGGGGAATAGGTGTTGTTAATTATGACGTCATTGGTGTCATAATTATGACATCATAATTCGACGGGGACAACGCTTAGTCTGATCAGTTTGAAATTTATTGAGCGTGATCTATGCAACAATTATATTAGGGAATATAAATTTATGATGTCATTGCTCACGTGGTCTGGCAGCCATATTGGAAAAAAAAAAAACGTTCAAAAACATAAGAGTTGGCTTGCACCAAGTTGACTGCGCAGGGTAAGTATTCTATGAATACCTTAGAGTTCAAACATTGCACTAAATCATATACAGTACTGCAATGTGGGACAAACAATGTTGGATTTATTAACCATTCATCTCATCTCTATATTAAACATCTCCTTTTAATATAAACCTTCTCCTGTACTTCTTGACGATTTTGTCAACCCTCAACTCTGAGTGTGCAACAATTGAATGGCACATACGTCAGATATATGCTGCTGCTGCAGGCGCTCTTGCAGGCAGTGCATTTCAAAGGTGTGACGCTCTTTCTGGAGCTGTTTCTCATTAAGAACTTCCTGCAGAAGCTGCTCACGCTCAGATAAACGCAAAATCAGCTGCTGAGTAGTCTCCTCCACGGCCCGGCCCGATCGGTCCAACAGTGCTGCCCTGGCTTCCTGTAATTGCAGGACACACACACCACAGCCAGGCACAGAGTGATCTCCAAGTGGAAAAGATATCAAAGCCAGGGGAGGATCGTCATCATATGAATGATGAATGAATGATCATTTTAAGGCCATTTTCCCCGCTAGAGCGGGGGTTAGCCTTGCGGGCCCCATGACAATCATGGTTCCCTGTTTGAGGCAATGTTTTTATGGCCGGATGCCCTTCCTGACGCCAACCCTTAGTCGCCTCTTATGATGCGCAGGGATACGGTGTACCTATTCTAAACCAGGGTACACACCGGGATCATTCATCCCAGCAAGCTGGTACTCAATTTGCCGACCTCGGAAGGATGACAGGCTGAGTCAACCCCCTGGCGTTAATTCAGCGATCGACCGGGATTCGAACCCAGGATCCTCGGATCCCAAGCCTGGACCCTAACCGCTAAGCCAACACCAGGCTTGGCTTAGCACCAGGTCAACCTGGTGCTAAGCACCTTGGCACCAGGCCAACACCAGTCATCATACTTGGGTTTAAAATGGCAAACTTATTGGACAGATTCAAGTCTAAGCATAGTGTATATATATGCCAAAATAAAATCACAGATCTGAAAAAAATCGCATATTACGTTTGCATAAAGGTCTTAGCATCTCCACATATGGAGGAATATTGGACTTTGTCATGGCTAGTGTCAGGCTGCGTCTGTGAACAAATGGAAAAATAGGTTTTATCAACTGAAGGTTGACCTAAAGGTGGTTTAACTGAAGGTTGACAACGGTGTGCTCAACCATGAGAAGCAAAGTAAGGCTGACGTTTTGAGTGTTAACCTCTAGCTCTTGCTCCGACGAAGGGTATTAATTACTCCTCATAAGGAAACCTTCAAGTCCAAAAAAAAAAAAAAAGTGTAAACACCATTGCATCAGCAAACCTGCAGATCACGCGAGAGGATGTCGAGCATAGAGCACTGCTGCGTAGTCAGAGAGTCCATGTCAGCGAGGGTGCTCGTGTGTTCTTCCTCAAGTCTTCTGCGTTCACGCTGTAGGTCTTTGTATGCAGTGGCCAGGTGCTGGAGCTCTTTGTCTTTCTCTCTGATTATTTCATCCAAGCTCTATGAGACATAAGTAAAAGCAATCATGAGATTGATCATATTTAACTCTGGATGGACAAAGGAAGAGAAGAATTGCAACTTTTCAGTATGAGCTTTGACCTAATTTAAACTGCATCAAATTGCACTTGTGGCAATGACATCACAATAAGCACATATGCAAGTGGTGCAGGTTGAAGTCGCTTACTGTCATGGACGCTTCGTTGTCCCTTAGCAGGCACTGCATGCGCTCCAGATTACTCTCTCTTTCACGTAGGGTGAGACGCAGCTCAGAAATCTCCTTTTCTTTCTCTTGCACTGCCATGGCCTGGTCTCCAAATTCCCGCTGCAGCCCAACAGACTCGCCATCAATAATGGCACCAAGCTAGAGAATAACTATTAACTAGACATAGGTCTCGTAGCAGTTCATCACAAAGATAATCTTTGATTGACCAAGGCAAGATCGTTCAACAGTATAGAACAAAAAAGGTCACAGTCTGTCACACAGTATAACCCTTGCCAGCCCAATATCTTCTACATTGTGAACTCGAGATATGTGGAGCAGATGTTAATCGGGTATCCTTGGAATACAAAAATATGTTCTGTTGATAAAAGTTTAGAGCGGTCCTACCTCTCGAGCTTGTTCTCGATCTTTGAGGCGCTCACGTAGCTTTGAGATCAGCACCGATGTCCCATCCTCACATTGCTCCGAGGGACTCTTCAACATCTCAAGGTACTCCTGTGAACAAGTGCATTATAGTGGAGGACAATCAGGACTTGATAGGATATGCGACTTAAAACTGATTCTGATAAAACTGAATCAGGACTTGATAGGATATGCGACTTAAAACGGATTAAGATGATTCTGATTGAGTCGTTTAGTGATGGAGAAGGTGAAATTGCACCCAACAAATAATAAGTCAGAGGGGTGGGGTGGGGGAAAGATGGGTAAAGAATGAGGTGGTGACAGTGTGAAATTCAGAAGTTGCCAAAATGAATGGTACCTGAAGGAGACTGTCTTTGTGCTTTAATGAGTCAGACAGTCGAGCCACGAGGAGCTCCTGACTCTGTCTTTGGCGTTGCTCTTCTGCCAATAACGTATCATAACGCTGACTCAAATTGTACTCTCTATCACTGGCCTCAGCTTGTTGCCGCCGTCCAGTTTCACGCAGCTCCTAACACGAAGAGACACAACACCATGGCAACACCATCAACAGGATACATTCGAAAAGAGCATGGCATGATCACCAGCTCAGTGATGTATCCAAAGGAATGTATTGTAACCGGCTATGAAATGAAATACCACATTATCCTTTTGCTCTAGCCAAGGCCCATCCAGTGCCACTCCTTTGCAACCCAAGAACAGAACAGGTCCAATGGGTTCTATCAATGCCTTTGGATTGTCCTGCATGGCCCAAAACGTGAGGCATTACCTGCAACCTCCGCTTGCAGCGATGCAGGTCTGATAGTGTCTCATCCCTCTCGACGTCCGCTGAATCACGGCTGGCACAGGCTGCAGCGAGCTCCTGCGTACGGCGGGCCAACTCACGAGACACCGCCTGCAGCTGTCCCTTGCATTGCAGCAAGCATGCATGCAACTGCAACTCCTCTTCCTGCTTCTCGTTCAACAGCGCTTGGTGCTCTCCCGTACCCTAATGGTGAAGATGGCACAGAGCCCATTCAGATCTGTGCAACAGAGAAGCCGTTGAGGTTTCATGTTAAGGGATTACAGAAGACCTCTGTTACCTGAAACTTCGCCATTTGTGCTTTGTGAGCAAGGTCTCGTGCCGACACAAGGGCTCCATCCTTCTCCTCAATCTGAATGCATAGTTCTTCCATCTAGAAGGAACGTATAGTACAGCATCACAACACATTGTCAAAATATGCACAAAACACCTGAAGGTTCATCAGCTTCACTCGACTCCATCTAGCTGCATGCTAGACCAGGAGCTACATGGAAAAATTATGGTGAACCCATCAACAAAACGTATTTCATTTGCATTACGTTACATCAACATCCCTAAACCTAACAAAACATGATCCATGGAATTGTTTTTTCGAGGTAAATTGCGTCATTTCAGAATTACCTCTGCCACCGAAGGTGGACAGAGATTTATGTTTCCACCCCTGTTTGTCTGTGAGCAGGATATATCAAAACGTTGTGGACGGATTTGGACAAAACTTGGTGGACAGTTTGGTTGTGTCAAAGACAAATTTATTAGATTTTGGTGAAGATCCAAATTGGGATCTGGCCTATCAAGGAATACAAAATATAAACTGTTCAGCCTAGCAGATGTATGCACTCTATTGAATGCCATTTTAGTTGGCGTAATGTAATTTCACCATTAACTTGAAAAGATGAAAGCATAATGAAGATCTGGAAAAAGCTATAGGGCTCCTAAAAATGTATCTTGTCTCAAAGAGGTTCAATCATTTTATGGTGGTATTTGATGGTTATTCAGATGCCCACCTCCACCAAGGACAGCACTCAGCAGATGTTGCACATCTGATTTTACAGGACTGATAATATGCTTTCAGAAGAATATGAATGAATGAATGAATGAAATGAAAACAGGGATGCTTTCAGAAGAATATGAAATCGAAATTGAAAATTGCAGAATTTCTGTCAAATAAGATTAGCAAGCAGAGATTCATTGCAGCACCCAGGGTGAAAAAATAGAATGCTCTAAAATCCAAACAAGACAAGCAAAAGGAGATACATGTCTCTTGATAGTGCAAACTGCAGTCCAATAAAATGCAAACTGTGATGGGTAGTGATCTTCTTGTTCTTTTAGGTAACCATGTAGGTTTGAACACCTTCAGGTTTACTTCATATCAGAGCCAAAGAAAGGTGCTACATTTCAAAGATACAGCGCCTTCAGAAAGTATTCACACCCCTTGACTTTTTCACATTTTGTTGTGTTACAGCCTGAATTTTAAATGGATTAAATTGAGATTTTTTTTTTTTTATCACTGATATACATAGCACCCCATAATATCAAAGCGTTTTTATTTTTTACAAAATAATTAAAAATGAAAAGCTGTAATGTCTTGAGACAATGAGTATTCAACCCCTTTGCTGTTACACTCCAAATTGACCTTAGGTGCATCCAATTTCTTTTGATCATCCTTAAGATGTCTCTGCAACTTGATTTGAGCCCACTTGATTGGATTGGGCAATTCAATTGATTGCACATGATTTAGAAAGAGAAACACCTTTCTTTACAAGGTCCCATAGTTGAAAGTGCATGTCAGAGCAGAAACTCTACCAGCAGGTCCAAGGAACTGTCCATATAACTCCAAGATAGAATTTTGAGGAGGCACAGACCTGGGAAAGTGTATAAAACAATTTCTAGTGTCCAAATTCGCAAGAGCACAGTGAGCTCCATCATTAGGAAATGGATAGAATAGGAATCTACCCAGACTCTTCCTTTAGCTGGCCGATCGACCAGAGCAATCGGACAAGAAGGACCTTGGTCAGGGAGATGACAAAGAACCCAATGACTACTCTGACAGAACTACAGAGTTTCTTGGCTGAGATGGGAGAACCTGCCAGAAAGACAACAGTCTCTGCAGCCCTTCACAAATCTAGGCTTTATGGGAGAGTGGCCAAACGGAAGCCACTCCTGAGAAAAATGAACATGACAGCACGCTTGGAGTTTGCAAAAAGGCACATGGAAGACTGAGAGCATGAGGCAAAATATTATGTGGTCTGATGAGATGCATATTGAAATCTTCGGCCTGAATGCAAAGTGCTATGCCTGGCAAAACAGAGCACAGGTCATCACCCATATAACACCAACCCTACTGTGAAGCATGGTTTCTGCAGCATCATGCTATGGGGATGCTTTCAGTGGCAGGGACTGGGAGACTTGTAATGATAGAGGGAATAATGAATGGAGCCAAATAGAAGCAATTGCTTGAGGAGAACCTACTTCAGAGTGCAAAAGAGCTTGAACTGCAGCGAAGATTTATGCTCCAACAGGAGAATGACTCTAAGCATACAGCCAAAGCAATAATGGAATGGCTTCAGAACAAGAATGTGAAAGTCCTTGAGTGGCCCAGCCAAAGCTACACACCAGAGTCAGACTTGAATCCCATTGAGAATCTGTGGAGACTTGAAGATTTCTGTTCACCGACACTCCCCATCCAACTTGACAAAGCTTGAGCAAATCTGCAAGGAAGAATGGGAGAAACTCCCCAAATCCAAATGTGCAAAGCCGAAGCAGACATACCCAAGTAGCCTCAAAGCTGCAATCGCTGCAGTTAGGAAATGATTAACTTCTATGAAGTATTGACTCAGGGGGTTGAGTACTTGTGTAAATTAGATATTTCAGTTTTTATTTTTAATTATTTTGTAATTGTTTTTTGTAATTCAACCCTGACATTGTTGGGGTTCTACATGTAGATCAGTGACAAAAAAAATCTCAGTTTAAACCATTGAAAAAATTCAGGATGTAACACAACAAAGTGTGAAAAAGTCAAGGGGTGTGAATACTTTCTGAAGGCACTGTATATGACAAAAAGCACATCAAGGAAACAATGGGTACTGAAGCCAAAGTATCTACAGTTTGCTCATTCCATTCAAGGACGTGATACAACATCTCAAGTATTTGGGTGAGGCAAAGCTGTAGCACTGAAACAATGAGGACTAATGAGGACATGAGCAAAGATATTTGCCAACCAGGAAAACAAGCAAGAGGCTATCATAGGAGGTGAGCAAGCTTTGGCTTGCTTGTGCAGTGTACCATAAAATCAAAGTTTGGCAGGGAAACATTCAGTTTAATCCTCTTCAGTAGGGATTCAGGGTTCAAAAATATTTGTTTCAAGGGCTCTTTTCGAGAAAAAAAAACTGTCTTGTTTAATCTCTCTCGAGGGCTACTTTTTGATTTTCGGAGACCTTTTTTGTTTACGGAGGCTCCCTTTTCATATTCACTAACTTTTTCTTCAGTGATGCAGTCACGGAGTAACATTACCTTCTGTATTTATGTTGAAATATTCTTTAGGGTTTTCTTCTTTTTATTGACCTTTTTTGCAGTTTTACAAATCGATAACATTGACATTTTAACAAAATGTAAGTAATGGGGTTCGGGACCATTTATTATTACCTTTTACTTAGCTACAAATGCTTAGGCATTCTAGAGTGATTTTGTTTTTAATCCCCAAAAATTCAACTTTGTTTTTTCATAATGTTCAAATTATTTTTTCCGAAACACTCCCTGACAAACACTGATTAACATCTGAATGTTTTTATGAAGATCCGTTTCTTCGATCGATCATTTGATCATCGCTCATTTCAGAGAAAAATGGCGACACACAGACAGACAGACAGACAGACACAGACACAGAAACACAAACGGCTCTCCTATATAATAGATATTCATGCATTTACAGGACTTTCATTGGAATAGTCAGGTTCACTATGTTTTTTCGTTCAAAATCATGGTAGATTAGCAAACCTATACATTTTTGGAAACGTTATTACATGGAAAATCTGAAAATCAATGTTTACATTTGCCAATTCCAACCAATTCGATTCGACCAATTCGACCAATTCGACCAATCGACCAATTCCATTCGACCAATTCGACCATTCGACCAATCGCTTCGATCGACCATTCGACCATTCGACCAATTCGATCGATTCGATTCGATTCGATTCGATTCATCGAATTCGATTCGATCGACCATTCGACCAATTCGATTTGCCAATCAATTTGACCGACCTTTGCTTGTGTGGAACGGACTGTGAAAACGATGCGGACTATATTGTCGGATACGACACACATGACAGTGATGACGAACTCTAAATGGCATATTCTGTAATCGTGTATGTTTGATGCCATTGACTGCCTGTGTATATTTTGTCATTGACTGCCTGTGTAGATGTGAAGTTATACTGACTGCATGTGTATATATGATTTTGCTGACTGCCTGTGTATGTTTGATGATATGAATTATTGTGACACATTTTGATGTTATTAACTGCCTGTACAAAATGATAACATGTATTTGATTATGCAACTTATCACGAATATAAAGACAGTATTTTGCAATTTAAAACCTTTGATTCGTGTCTTACCATTCCCCATAGCACTAATTTGATACTTTCATTGGATTCCTTGTCCCTGAAAATATAGGTTTAGTATATTTTAAAAAGTTTTTAGGGTAATTAGAGGCAGAAATAGAACAAAATATGTATTTTACAGTGGCCATTTTGAAAATCCAAAATGGCCGCCATACAGGTATCTCTCCAAATGTAAACATTGATTTTTAGTTTCCTTATGCTACAATAGTGGGGCTGCTTAACTGATGAATTGTGCCTTTTCCCTTAAAAGCATGAAACTTGACACATGGCTAGAATACCCCAAAATAAAGATTTTTAGTCCAGGGGGCATCTCCAATTTCACCCCATATGGCGGCCATCTTGAAATTCAAGATGGCCGTCATACAAGACCTGTTTTGATGAATATCTCCATAATTAGAACAGATATCAAAATGGTTGAAGTGCCTATACCTACATTTTTAGGGTCTAGGAATCCAATGACAACATAAAATATTCAATAGTATATGGCAGCCATCTTGAAATCAAAGATGGCCGCCATAACAGACCTGTTTTGATGAATATCTCCATAATTAGAACAGCTATCTAAATGGTTGCAGTGCCTACACCTACATTTTTAGGGTCTAGGAATCCAATGGTAACATAAAATATTAAGCAGTCATATGAAAATATAAATTTTGCATAGTATCATGCATACTGGGAATGCATATAAATACTCTTAACAGGTTGGCATTCTTCAGTGATTAAAAGTGTCTATGACATCGCAGACTGTAACTGTGCCATCTTGTGGTTTTCTAGTCTTTGCTGCATTCTCCATCACATGCGCAGAGAGAAGTACAGGGAAGTGCAGCTTTCTTACACCGGCAACGACCAGTACATCCTTTTTTGCACCCACACTTAACAAGTTCATTGCAGATCTTTGCAGCCTCTGGAAGTGTTGTCCATATTGGTTTGAACTGGTTTTGTGTGCATTTCAAATGTAAACATTGATTTTTAGTTTCCTTATGCTATAACCTTTCCAAAAATGTATAGGTTTGCTAATCTACCATGATTTTGAACGAAATATAATTTATTGACATAGTGAACCTGACTAGAAACAGGAATCCTCTTCCTCTTCTTTGTAGAGAAGTTTCTGTATTGCTAATGGGGGGAGGGGCGTGTTTGTATGCTTAGTCGAGGCTCATATGGGGGCTAATACATACAACATATAATAAAGGAGTGGGAGACAAGAGAGGGAGAGAGAGAGGGAAGCACAATAACAGTGGAGAACAGGGACACAAACACACACAAAACACCAAAACGCGTCTCTGTGGCTGTCCGTCTGCCTTTGTACCTTATATGCACGGCCACATCTTTTAAGATACAAACTGCAAACCCAGGGTACAAATACAACTTTGTGTGGGCGTAACAGAGGCTATGTGGCTATGGTGTCACGTGGGAGCGCTGTAGGCATGGGGGGCACAAATTCTCTATGTAAATGTGTACCCTGCAGCACCACCCAGGTGGTGCCAGAGGGTGTTACAATTTCCTTCTTCACCTGGACAACACTGAGGTTAAAGCACTCTTTGCATGGGTAAATTTTTCCGCAGTCCCTTCTCCCTCACCCCAAAAATGGAGGGGCCTGTCAGAGCGTGGCAGGTAGCCAATCCCATAACCCTAACCCTCCATTTTGGGGGTAAATAGTGAAGTTGTTGTCCTGTTAATTTAAATGACATAATTCTGCTAGTTGTGAATATTACGAAAATCAGGAATAATACCAATTGTAGTTTTACATAATTTCCCACCCAAAAATATGTTCCACCCAAATAAACCTTTAATATGTTGTTTATGAATGTTGTCTGAACACAACACAAGTGAAATCCATTTTGGTGCAATTAGCGATCGGTCACGTCATTCAGCTCCTGGACGATGTTGTGTCAGAGCCAAACCAAGACTTTTCTGCAGGCCTCCTGTGGGAGAGTATGAGAATGTTTGAAAGGTAGCATTACAGTAGCCGTGGATCCTACCTCTTTGTCTTTCGCACGAAGGGCCATAGTGAGGCCTTGGATAGCTTTATCCCTTTTCAAAATATTCTGCTCCTGAACCTTCATTTTCTCCTCTTTTTGTGCTAATTTCTCCAGCAATGCCTAGAGGAAAATCAAGGCAGGGGAAAAAGAGAAATGCTTACAGAATATTAAATTTCTTTTTTACATTGTCATTACAATGGGCTGGCAAGATGACCAAGAGGTAGGTACGAACAGTCACATATAAGCTGTCTAGCCTGGGTTCAAATCCTGAGTCAGCTACAAACTGTCATCCTGGTGTTTCACAGGCAGGGCGATTCATCAATTCATCAACGGATGTTTAACTGAAAGTCCCGTCTGCTGGCATGAGTTGGTGAATGTTAAATATCCCTCGATGTCCTTTTGAAAAGTAGGTGAGCTATCGCCGGCATCCTGGCCAAATTGCAAATTTCAGCTCTAACCTTAGTCAAACGTAGCCTGGCCAGCCAGTTCGTGATAGACTTGAGTCAAGCTTTCCCCAGCCAAACAGCAAAAGCCACCTGAAATTATATCTATTCCACCCCAGGGATGACCGTCGATGGGCAATGGAACAAAATGGAAGGCCAGTGCAGCCTGCAGACAATCAACAAAACTATTAAGGGGCACACAGAAGATCACGACCTGCTTTCACCTGATTAGCAGCTTCAGCAGTCCGCCGCGCATCCCAGAGAGACAGGGTCTCAGATTGTGCCTGCTCCAACGCGCTCACCAGTCGGTTGCGCTCCTCACTGTTGTTTGCCTCCTCTTGCCGCTCCTCTGATACATGCTGCAGGATAGAGGCAGGTAGATTTTGGCACGCTACTGATTGTTCAATGCTGTGCTGGATACTATTATGTGGTTCAAGGGTGGTTTTGTGGTCGAAGGATCATGCAGTTTAGGGCGTCAAAATAGTTACGTGAGCCTTCCTTGTGACCCTTGATGCAACAGTATTTGATCATTGTATAAATCTTCCACTCAGCAAACAACAACGTGCAACCATTGACGGTTATTAAATGCTTACAGATGCACAAAACAAAAATGTCTGAGCTTAATGAAAGCATACTTAGCATTATGGAGCAAAAATGTAAATTATATAAAGCAAGTGCTGTATCCAAAGAGTAGAACATTTAAACCAACGTGAGTCGATGTACCTTCAATTTAATGGGAATAAAGTCTTCAAACAAGTCATCAATTAGATTGCATGGCAAAAGATCCTCATCGGCTTGTGCACAAACTGACCATGACCAACTCGGCATCAACGTCTCCAAGCGGGAGTACTGAGGTCGATAGCAGACTCTTTCTGCACTTGGTATCTTGCTGCCCTGCGGGCGAACGACTGGCCGAAAGTGAATGCCTTCAAGAAAATGGGATAAGCTAGTGAGGAAGACAGCATTGGCTTTATCTAACCGGATGGCAGGCCAGACAGTGAAAAGAGGCGTCTGGTCTAGCGGCACCTCCGGTCCCTTTTCTTCGGGTGTAGTTTGTTCGCCAACCCCAATAAGTGTCTCAATAACGGGGCCGTGAAGAGCCAGGGCTTTGTCCTCATTTTCAGCACATGCTTCGTAATCTGTTCCACTCACTTGTGAAATTTTGTGCAATGGTTTTGGCTTATGCCCTTCATCGATCTTCAAAAGGTTTGGCATGGTTGTGTATGGCTGTTCAGCATCTCCATATTCTTTCACAGTTCCAAGACATGCAATATCTTCTCCATCCAATGAAGGGTACACACTTACAAGTTCTTTACCCTGTCCCCTCTCTGGTAAAACAGCATCCATCTCGGCACCATTTTCACCAATGAAGGTCAGCTCACATCTCAGATGGTCACAATCATCACTGACAAATTTATGCACCTCTTCGTCCTCCAAGGCCACTAAAGAGTAGCTACCTTTTACTCGATCAGCTTTCTCATCCTCTTCTTCCTCTAACACATCTGTAGAAGTCTTCACCTCTTCATCAGCAATTAATTGTTCTTTCTTAACTGACTCATCTTCTCCCAACAACAGATGTGTATCACAAGGTGTGGTCTCAATGTAGTTGCTTTGTCTGGGCAACCGATCATCTGGTTGGGATTGCGAACAAAATTCCTTTTCTTCACCATCAGACACTACTTGGCTATCAGCATCTACCCAGCCATCCTCTTCTTCAAGCAGGCAGGCACCAGGACAGGACTGCAGAGGGATGGCCAGGTGACGCGGTACATGACAAACAGACTCGTACGCAGCATCGGGCACACGCAAGGCTCTGCAGCTCCGACACGACCACGGCTCGCTGCTCCCAGCACGATAGCTCTTCAGCGATCCAGAAGGAATCTCCCTCGCAAGTCCACCATTTTCCTCTGACGACCACCACCACTCATGTGTTGCCAGTGCCATGTCTTTCTGCAGCAAAGCGTTGTAACAATCATCAACAGTGGGCGGTTCCATGACACAGCTGCACCCTGGATGAGTGCGCCCATGTAGGTACGCAATGCAATGCAGCAGCCGTGCCTTATCAAAGGCCAGGCGTCGGAGATGTTCAATAGACAACGCTTGCACACGTGCCATCACCGTGTCATAACGGTACACTTGCTCGAGCATAAAGGCACACTTCGAGCAAGCAAACTCTGCCAAGCCATCCCCACGAGAGACCGCACAACGTGTCGCGTGCGCAAGCACTGTATGAAGAGCAGCCCGGCCTGGCCGCGCATGGAAGAGCCAACGCCTCCGTGTCCCACACAGCTCCCGTCCACAAATTCGGCATCCTTCTCTGTTTCGATGAGCCATCTGCCTTGGCTCCCTTACTGTCAGAGGAGGAAGAGCTAAGAACTGAGCAGTTGTTTCCGGTTGCAATTTATATTCCCACTCCGTTCACCCTTTCGTCTCATAGGCCCAGCTGAGCCGGTGACACTTATTGCCCAAAGTGAACAGTACAGATTGCCAGTGAGCCGGCGCGGGTGCATTAATCCTCGTAGCCACAGCAACAAACACTTCTCAAGGCTACTAGGCACTTGGGAGCTTCATCACTATGACAACAACCTTATTCAAGGTATTCTCCGAGTATCATCGCCGAAGAGGTGAACAAGCGCGCACACACACTGTGCAAACCAGCACAGGAATACGAAGCCGGAAGGAGCTGCCTGTGAGGCCTAAGGAGGCGAAGGCAGCGTTCTTGATACATGGCTACATCGACAGCATGAGATATTCAGAAATTCTGCCGAAGGCTCCGGCCAGCGCACCCCGCACTGCCTCACTGCAGAGGGCAGACTGCTTTGACGGATTAAAAGAGAGCGATTATTGTACAGGATACGTGGCACGCTGCCCAGATGTTTGCTTCCAGTATGACAAATGTAGTAAAGCGGACGCATCAAAAGCAGAAAATGCTCACAATTAATGATAGCAAATCCGTCCCTCAACTCCCCGTTCGCATCACACCCCCAACATTCCGCGTGATCCCCCACAAGTAGACTCTCCAAACGTGCAATTCCCTTTCATACCACTGTACAACAGCTTGGAGCTTTTAGCACATAAACACAGAGACTGTGTGAGATATGTGTCATTCTGTTAACCACACATTCCTTTAGCCCATCGCCTAGCATGAACCCGTGAAAAGTGCCAATCCTGCTGCGGGTGAAACACACCCCCAAAGCTTACTGTACAAGGTAACTTAAGTGTGTGCAAAAGAAAAAATCAGCAATTCAACCTCATAAATAAAACTAGAAAAGCAAACTCCCCGTTCAGGGATGTGTTAATGGTTGAACCCTGAATTACGATTCAATATGTAACAGGCCAGGTTGGGCTGTACCATTTTCCACGAGCAAAAAGACGAGGAAAGCCTCAATTCACGAGACGGTTTCATGAGTGCATATTTACAACACACACAAAGCCACCACACCTCTCTATCAAATTCCCGAGATGTTAGCAAGGCAAGTTCCAGGGTCTCAGAGTTATACGTGGCAATGGTGAAACATAGAAGCCATTCGAGTTGGCCCACACACACTGTATGCAGGAAACGCTGACTTATCAGTATCTACCATTCCATCATTGCCAGGCCATGCGAAACCACAACAGCCAAGCAAGGCCAGCTTGAAAAGAGAAGCAGGAATAACACTGCAGGGAAGGTCTGCCTTGAGTACGGTGGTTATCATGTTAACACAGGCAAGGTTCTTTCGGTGCGACTGTCTTCCACGTCTTATAGACTGTGTGACCATCATTCTGCCCCTGCACGCTAGTCATTGTGCCATTATCAACATACCTGAAGCACCTCAAGATCTCTGAGCAGCAGCTATTCGGTCAAACGAGGCCTGAAGGATGGACATTCACATCAGGCACTAGTTTATTGTAACATAATCCATGGAGAGGTATGTTAAGTAGAGTGTTAGCAAAGATGAAGCAAAAGGTGGTGAGCCAAAGGATCATCGATACGACCAGTAATTGTTTGTTTCTTCAAACCCAGAGCAAAGTTTCACTTCTATGCACAAAATTACACAGGCAGGAAAATAACAAACAGGAGGAAGCTGTGTTAGGGTTAAGCTAGTAAGGATGTGGGAGAAGTCAAAGTCAGGCTACGAGAAAAAAAAAAAAGGTAAGTTTCCACAATCACAAGCATCCAACCAAAACCACCAAGTGGAATTTATGAATGCGCAGTAATATTTTAGAAAGAAGAGACGTTTATCCATTTTCCTTGATTTTTTACGATACAATTTTGTTCATTTCAACGGCTGAAAGGAGACGCGTGACAGCACCAGCCTTGAATGTGCAGCACAAATTCTGCATTGCTTCAGCGGCCATTCAGTCACCCCTTAGTAACAGTACACATGGAAATAAATCTCAACAAAGGAAGAGGCCAATTGGTCCATGGTGCCTTTGGTGCATCCACACCCAGTTAACTCAATCACCCAATCCATGAGCACACACTCCCTCCATGACACCAAGCCCACTGACTCCCAAACCCAATCCAACCCCACGTCCACACAATAGGAAGGAGAGAAGCAAACTGAGGGGAGGGTGGTACATCACAAGTAGGGAATCAACAATCACTTGAATACATGGGGATTTTTGCTTTATCTTTAGGGGGGGAAGGTGTAGTTAGGTGAAGATCGTATTAACACGGATGATATGAAATACGCTTGACAAATCGGAGAATCAATATTTTAACTCGCCAAGATACCTGAGTTTAAAACAGATCGTTTTTTTAAATGACAAATGATGCAAATGCAGATAACCTGCAAGATGCATCGTCGTTAATGGGATGTTGTGCAATGGCCTATGGCCATGAGTAATGCCAGGTGGCCTGGCCATGCCAACACAGCAGGGGGTCAAAATTCAAACCCTGCAAAGACCTGATTGGAAGACTGAAGGTCAACCAGTTGATCCAACCCAGTACCCAACTGAGCAATAAAAGACAAGACGAAAAGGCTTTGTCTCTTTCAAGGCTGGCCCATAAGCATCACGAAACAAACGACAAAAATAACATCTCAAAAGGCTTCATATTTGACCTTTAACACCCAGGTCATTTAAAGCTGGTCATCATTTTTGTTTACATTCTGTTCAAGAAAACCAAAATGAACCTTGGTGAAAAGAGGTAAATGTTGTTCAAGTATTCGCTGCTGACATTTACCTTAAAGGGAAATTTTGACCTGACGAAACGACGGCTTCATCACATGACTAAAAACGACGACTTCTAAACACTCATGTGTTACGCAACGTAAGCGCCGGCGAATCTGGCAGTTCACTCAGGCAGATTGGCAGGGACTGCCAGCAGCCATCTCTCTTTAGGACTGGTCTCCTATATCGACTGCGCCTGATATTAACTCAGCCCGGGAATTCTTCCACAGACACCTGCTCTCTCTTATGAACAGATCCATCCCATATCGTCTTCACTTATCCTACCCTTCTTCCTGCTCATGGTACACTGAATCCTGTGGTGAGGCAGTTTCTTTGAAACAACTTGCCTTCTCTTTCTGGAAAACAAACCCAACCGAAAGCAATCTCAATTCATTCAAAAGAACTCTCAGAAGAGCGAGAAAACACCATCTGTCCAACCTCAATACAGTACTGAACTTTCAAACTTGTCTCCCTCCTTTAAAATCTGGGTGTGCCTTGTTAAGTCTGTCTCCAGTGCATGCTCCCCTTAAATCCATTCCCTCTATTAAAATCGCACCACCACCAACTCCCTCCACTAATGAGAAGGCTGAATGCCTAAATTCTGTGCTTGCTTCCAAATATTGTGTCCCCAACCCCTCACTCTCTGTACCCACCCAACTTAGTCATACCCAACTGCTCCTGGACTCTGTCTTTTGCACCTGAAAAAGTGAGGAAGGTTCTTTCAACCCTTGGCTCTGATTTGGCAAATGGACAAGACAGCATTTGCTCATGTGTCCAAAACACCTGCTCTGTTGCTCTTGCCCATCCTCTCTATGCCCTTTTTACCTTGCCATTTGTGCTAGCTCACCTTCCATCTGCTTGAAAATCTACCAACATCACTGCATTACATGAAAAGGTGCAAAATCTGATCCCCTTAACTTGAGGCCTATCAGCTTGCTTCCAATCATCAGCAAGGTCATATAATCCATCATCACTGTTGAAATTAGATCCTTCCTTTTCACCAACAACCTCATCTCAGATCACCAATTCGGTTTCAGACCAGGTCACTCTACCTCTACCTTGGACATGCTGCTTCTACTCACCCAACAATGGATGGAGACCATCAATGTCAGACATAAGATTAGGACCGTCTCGCTAGACATATCTCATGCTTTTGATACAGTTTGGCATCCTGCCTTGCTCTCCAAACTCTCTGCCTATGGTCAACTCCACACATGGTTTACTGACTTCATCGACTCTCGAAGCCAACGCGTGGCACGCAAGGGAATCCTTTCATCTCCTCTCCCTGTCAAGGCTGGAGTGCTCTAAGGTAGTGTTCTGGGCCCAGCCCTATTCCTTATCTTCATCAACGATCTCTCTGACTCTATGGAAAATCCCCTTTATCTATTTGCTGATGATTCCTCCCTCTTCCATGACATCCCTCATCCTTCAGACAGGCAGGCAGAAGCCTCTTCCCTCTCTTCAGACCTTGACAAAATCACAAACTGGTCAAATACTTGGAATATGCCCTTCAATCCTACCAAATCTCCCACTCTCTGAAAGGACCGCATGATAAACCCTCCTATATACTTAATTTAACAATCCTCTTGTTGAGGAAGTTCAGTCACTCAAACTCCTGGGTCTCACTATGAGCCATGATCTTTCTTGGGCAAACCACATTTGAAAGTTGACCTCCAAAGCCAGTCAATGACTGGACATCCTGCCAAATCCTTCCTTGGCATACCTGAGCTCCTATCCACCTGCAAGGCTTTCATCCGCAGTTTGATGGAGTACTGCTCTCCCATCTGGGCAGGCTCCCCTGCCTCACATCTTGCTTAGCTTGATGCAGTGGAAACCAAGGCTTTCAAGATCATTGGATTCTCTTATGTTGAGGCTGAGTCTATGAGCCCAACACTTCACCATCACCGACAGGCCGGTGCTCTATGAGACTGTTGTTGAGCTCTATGTTGAGTACACATGTTGAGTACACATGTTGAGTACACATGTTGAGTACACATGTTGAGTTTTATGCTCTATGAGAGCTCTGTCTTCTTCTGCCTCATTTCTGGTCTTGCACCCTCTGCCCTGCCCGTGCTTTGTCACTCCCAGGTATCCTAGTGACATTTCCGCACCCTCTGCCCTGTCCGTGCTTTGTCACTCCCAGGTATCCTAGTGACACTTCCAAAATCCAGAACCACTGCTCACCTCAACTCATTTATTCCTCTTTTTCCCACCCGTGTAACCATCTCCCAAACTCTCTTCAATCTCATTCTTTCCTTCAAGACAGCTGTTCACCACCACTGCTGATCATTCCCCCATCCAAAACCATGATCTTTTCTACACCAATTAAACCACCCCCAAAACTCTGCTTATGTATCCATCTTATTCACCCCTTGGGTTCTCCCCGAGCCCTCATCGTTACCTGTATCCCTTGTTTGTCTATCTCCGTCTACTTTCTCACTATGCACTGCTATTGGCGTTTCCCCTTTCTCCTGTTGTCCACTTTATTATGTTGTGTCCTGATCTATTCTGTGTCCTAGCTCTTCCACAAGCCTTGGCCATATATAAAGAAAAGAAAATTAGTTTAACACGTCACGTCTCGCCAAAATTCCCACACAAAATACCTGGAGAGCTAAAGAGCCCGGGTGTGTTTTTATGTTTTTTTGTGCAACGGTGACTTTTTTTGGTTGATTATTTTGGGAAGGTTTAACATCCAATGTGGAATTCAATTTTGTTTTTTAAAATCTATATTTAAGGAAGGTGTAAGTTTTGATGGTAAATGTGTTGTTCTCACAAAAAATATCACCTGGTCATGCAGAATGTAGATGGAAAGCCACATGTCAGTTGCAAGACATTTAAAGCTTGCACGTCGCTTTTTATTTTTTTAAACTCTAATGTCTGGTAAACAATCCATCACAAACACAATCCCTTCGTTCAGGCAGTTAAACAGCCTCAACAACAGTTTACGACATTGGCCATGATAGAAACAATCAATGGTGAAGAGCACATCAGTCCTTCAATGAAATTCATGCTCTTTATTTGTTTTTAAAGTGAGAAGCAAGCGCATGTAATCCAATGGGAAATCTCTGTTAAAATCAACCTGTCC
The DNA here is from genome assembly GCF_964187855.1 of Myxine glutinosa. Taxonomy (NCBI): domain Eukaryota; kingdom Metazoa; phylum Chordata; class Myxini; order Myxiniformes; family Myxinidae; genus Myxine; species Myxine glutinosa. The sequence continues at coordinate 103,286,664 of NC_136268.1, read as the reverse complement.
ACACCAGTGAACTGCCCAGAACAAGATAAACATGGGTACACGTCAATCTCGTGCTATTCCATACCATTTTATGACCACGGGACTATGCAGTTCCACAAGGCATAGAAAGTGAATGGAACTTGCTTAACACATGGTAATGTATTTACGTATAACCAGTAATTATTTTTTGCTCATGCAGCTTGTACATTTACCACATGCAATTAAAGGACATTAGGAGGGAATGAAAAAAATAGCATTATGTGGTAAATCAGAGTACCAATACTGTATAACAAAATATTTTAATCAAAATAATATAATGATATATTTTTTAATACTCAAGGGTACCATGTAATGTATCAAATCACACTGTATGTGGCATTCAAACCTCACAGAATGAATAGCTAAGTGCTCAGATGGGTACACATATAACTAGAACGGGCACTCGGTAGAGCACATACCTCTGCCAGGCTGAACAGTTTACGTTTAGTATCCCACTAATCCCGAACCAATATTGAATCGGCCTGTTCTAGTCACCTAACCAACTCATCCACCTAGTTTTGTCATAACTCGTCCACAACTTTTACCATGCAATTGCATGCTATATGTACATCGTTTTTGGCCCCATCTTTCAATGGTGAAGAAACACTTGAAAAAAATATATAAAACTCTCGTATCTGGATCCCAATTTGGACCTTCACCAAAATTTAATCAATTCTCCCTTGTCATACATCCAACCTGTCTACCAAGTTTTGTCCAAATCCGTCCAGAACGTTTTGAGATATAATGCAATACAGTAATGCATATCGTTTTTGGCCCTTTCAATGGTAAAGAATCACTTCAAAAATTCTAGCATCCAGATCCGGATCTTCACCAAAATATCATCATTTTGTCCTTGTCACATACCCAACCTTTCTGCCAAATTTCGTCCGAATCCGTCGACAACTTTTTGAGATATCTTGTTCACAGACAAACAAACACATAGACAGACAGACAGACAGACAGACATCCAGGGGTGAAAACATAACGTCTGCCCACCAAAAGCCAGCTTAAACTAGCTCAAGTCAATACAACACAGTGCAACACACCGCTTCTGGACAAAGCGATCAATCTTCAGGACACAGCAAGATCTCAAGCAAGTAGAGTGGGAGGTTATGAATGAAAGTTAGCAGCATTACTTTGTTGATTACATAGAAAGAGGGAACGGACTGTTTGAGCAGAACATACAATAAATGAAAAAGCCCCGAAAGAAGAAACTTCAACAAGAGGTAGAAATGGATGGAGAAAAACAGATTCCGCAGAAACAAAACAATTAATTCAAACACGTGCTTTATTACGTCCACCCCAAACCCAACACGCTTAATTACTCCCCATTCTCCCTGAAACCCCAAATGCTTCCTTAACCCACCCCAACACCACATGCATCATTACCCTGCCTCAAACTCCCCATCCTTCATTACCCCCACTCCACCTGAATCCCGACGTGCTTCATTACCCCCAGTCTCCCTGAATCCACACATGCTTCATTATCCCTTACCCCTCCCCATTCCACCAAAACCCCACTTTTTCTAATCTTAGAAGTATGATATATCAAGCAAAGCAGAGTAAAAAACAGATTCAACTAATCCTGTTGAGAGGTTGGGTAATTAAAAACATAGTGGCAATACCCCTGGTGCTCACCTGGGAGAATAAACAGTATACTGCACTGACTAAGGGTATTTTAAACCAATGTCAATGGTTGCTGGAAAACAGGACAGCATGTAGAATCATACTGACATAATCATAAGACTTTAAACAAACAAACAAAAAAATACCCATTTTGGGCCCCACCCCCTCCAGGCCCCCCCCCACCCCATATACCTCCTCAGACCCCAATTTTTGTAATTCCTTGAACAAACATTGGTACATCAAGGGTGATGAAGGTTGTGGTGAAGTTTCATCGAAATTGCATGTGTAGGTTCTGAGAATAAAGCAAATACCTATTTTGGGGGGTCAAACCAGAGCCCACTTTGACCCCCCGTAAACCCCCTTACACTTCGATGTTCTTTGTGCCGTGATCAAACTTCGGTACATCATGGGGATGAAGGTTGTGGTCAAGTTTCATCGAAATAGTGTGTGTAGTTTCAGAGGAAAAGCAAATTCCTATCTTGGGGGGTCAAACGTGAATCCACTTTGACCCCCGGTAACCCCCCCTGAAACACCGATTTTGTTAATGCCGTGAACAAACTTTAGTCAAATCAAAACAAATATCATTTGTGCCAAGTTTGGTCACAATCTCTTCATCGGTTTCAGAAAATAAGTTGCAAGTGTTTACGGACAGACTGACGAACGGACGGACGGACCTACGACGCGCCATCGCAAAAGCTCCCTTGCATTTCGTTCCAGGTGAGCTCAAAAGAGAGAAAAACACTTCAAAACTTTGTGTGTCATCCAGGTGCACAAAACTAAAACAACTGGAGATGCCTGAACAATGAATGGTGTCCATCAAATCAACAAACCCTCTGAAGGTGACAGGAAAGTTGCAAAGCTTTCACCGAACCAACTCGTCCGAAAAGACCGACTGAAATACCCTCCCATCTACTTTCTCAACAATCCTCTTCAAGAAGTTCTGTCGCTCAAGCTTTTGGGTCTCACTATCTGCCATGATCTTTCTTAGGAAAACCACATTTCCAAACTGGGCTCCAAAGCCAGTCGCCGACTGGGCATCCTCCATCGTGCGAAGTCCTTCCTTGGCACACCTGAGCTCCTCACCACATACAAGGCTTTCATCCGCAGCTCAATGGAATACTGTTCCCCCCTCTGGGCCGGTGGTCCTGCCTCACACCTAGCTCGGCTTCACGCTGTTGAAACCAAAGCTTTCAGAATCATTGGAATCTCCTGCGATGAAGCTAACTCCGAGGGCCTTTCACTCACTCACCGCAGGCAGGTTGGTGGTCTTTCTGTCTTCTACCGACTCCTCTCCGGCCTTGCTCCCCCAGCTCTCTCTGGGCTCTGTCCCCAAAATATTCCTACAGGTCGCACAAGATCTGCCTGCAACCCTCTTATGGTTAAAACTGCCAAAATCAAGACTCTCTGCTCACCTTCACTCCCCTTTTCTCCCGCCTCTGGAACAAACTCCCCCACTCTCTTCAATCCCACTCCTCCCTCCAGGTCTTTAAACCAGCTGTTCACCACCATCTCTTACCTTCCCCCATCCAAAACCTTGATCTTTTCTACCCCCCCTAATTCACCCAAGATACACTTTTTTGAAATTCCAACTTCTTTCCTGGAAGTCCTTGCAGTGTCCAATGTCCATATGTTTTATACCTCTCCCACCTCCCCCCAAGCCCTCTCCCTCCCACATTTCTCTTGATGTCCCTGCTCTCAAATGTTGTGTTTGTGTCCTTCCCCCTCTCTCCCCATCTTGTCTACCGCTCCCCTTATTTTGTGTTTTATGTGTCGGTTTAACTTTTTGTGTGATTAATGTTAGCTCTTTCACGAGCCTCGATCTTGTATACAAAAAAAAAAGCATTGTTTATAAATAAACTGCTTTGCAGCATCTATTGGGCAACGAGAAAAGCGACCTTCCATGAAACCTAAATGAAATGAAAACATGAGGGAGCTCCCCCTCCATAAGCCCCCACCCACAACATCCAGTGACATGTATGAGTACTATTAACAAGCAGAAGCGTCAGTGACCACACTTGCCACGATACCTTCAAACTCTGCCGCAGCTCATCAGATCTGACTTTTTCCTTCTTTAAGTGTTCCTGCAACACCTGCATGGATGATAAAGAATCACATGAGGTTGATGTTTTACATCAGCTTGAAGACAATTTCATACGCTAGAAAAATGACTTTTGCGATACACAAATCAAGGCATCCTGAAAAGGCAAAGCAAAGTGCAAACACAGATAATTTTAGGGTACAAGTTAAATTCCTCATGTCTCCATCAAGTTTCACACCAGTGGCAGAGCAAGAATAATAATTTATAGAAGCAATTTAAAATATATATCAGCTCAAACGAAACTAGAAGGGCACTCGGTAGAGCGCATACCTCCGCCAGATTGAACAGTTTATGTTTTGTATCCCACTGATAGGCCGGATCTGGATTCGGACCTGAACCAAAATCTAATCGGCTTCTTCTTGTCGCCGAACCAACTCGTCCACCAAGTTCAGTCTTAACTCATCCATAACCTTTTAAAATACCATGTTATTAATCGCTTTTCACCCAATCTCTCACTGGTGAAGAAAAAATTAAAAAATTAAATAATTCTCGTATCCGAATCCATATTCAAATCTTGACCAAAATCGAATCGATTCGTCCTTGTCACACCCAAACTCTCCACGAAGTTTCGTCCGAATCCATCCACAACTTTTTGAGATATATAGATATATATGTAGTTTTTGGCCCAATCTCCCAATGGTGAAGAATCACTTCAAAAATTCCACTAGCCCGATCTGAATCTGGATCGTCACCAAAATCTAATCATTTTGTCCTTGCCACATACCCAAATTCTCCACCAAATGTTGTCCGGATCCATCCACATATTTTTGAGATACACAACATGGTCTAAAGTATGCGGACACCCCTTCTAATTAGTGGATTCGGCTGTTTCAGCCACACCATTTGCTGACAGGTATATATAATCAAGCACACAGCCACGCAATCTCCATAGACAAACATTGGCAGAAGAATGGGCCATACTGAAGAGCTCAGTGACTTTCAACGTGGCACCGTCATAGGATGCAACCTTTCCAACAGGTCAGTTCGTCAAATTTCTGCCCTGCTGGAGTTGCCCCAGTCAACTGTAAGTGCTGTTATTGTGAAGTGGAAACATCTAGGAGCAACAACAGCTCAGCCGCAAAGTGGTAGGCCACACAAGCTCACAGAATGGGACCGCAGAGTGCTGAAACGTGCAATAATCGGCTGTCCTCGTTTGCAGCACTCACTACCGAGTTCCAAATTGCCTCTGGAAGCAACGCCAGCACAACAACTGTTCGTCGGGAGCTTCATTAAATGGGTTTCCATGGCTGAGCAGCGGCACACAAGCCTAAGATCACCATGCACAATGCCAAGCGTCGGCTGGAGTGGTGTAAAGCTTGCCACCATTGGACTCTGGAGCAGTGGAAACGCGTTCTCTGCAGTGATGAATCACGCTTCACCATCTGGCAGTCCGACGGACAAATCTGGGTTTGGTGGATGACAGGAGAACGCCACCTGCCCGAATGCATAGTACCAACTGTAAAGTTTAGTGGAGGAGGAATAATGGTTTGGGGCTGTTTTTCATGGTTCGGGCGAGGCCTGTTAGTTCCAGTGAAGGGAAATCTTAACGCTAGAGCATACAATGACAATCTGGACAATTGTGTGCTTCCAACTTTGTGACAACAGTTTGGGGAAGGCCCTTTCCTGTTTCAGCATGACAATGCCCCAGTGCACAAAGCGAAGTCCATACAGAACTGGTTTGTCGAGATCGGTGCGGAAGAGCTTGACTGGCCTGCACACAGCCCTGACCTCAACCCCATAAAACACCTTGGGGATGAATTGGAACGCCGACTGCGAGCCAGGCCTAATCACCCGACATTAGTGCCCGACCTCACTAATGGTCTTTTTTTCTTTTTTTGTATACAAGATCGAGGCTCTTGAAAGAGCGAACATTAATCACACAAAAAGTCAAACCGACATATAAAACACAAAATAAGGGGAGCGGCAGACAAGATGGGGAGAGAGGGGGAAGGACACAAACACAACATTTGAGAGCAGGGACATCGAGAGAACTGTGGGAGCGAGAGGGCTTGGGGAGAGGTGGGAGAGGTATAAAACATATGGACACTGCAAGGACTTCCAGGAAAGAAGTTGGAATTATAAAAAAGTGTATCTGGGGTGAATTAGCGGGGGTAGAAAAGATCAAGGTTTTGGACGGGGAAAGATAAGAGATGGTGGTGAACAGCTGTTTTAAAGACCTGGAGGGAGCAGTGGGATTGAAGGGAGTAGGGGAGTTTGTTCCAGAGGTGGGAGAAAAGGGGAATGAAAGAGTGAAGGTGAGCAAAGAGCCTAGATTTTGGCAGTATAACCATAAGAGGGTTGCTGGCAGATCTTGTGCGACCTGTAGGAATATTTGGGCGACAGAGCGAAGAGAGAGCTGGGGGAGCAAGGCCGGAGAGGAGTCGGTAGAAGACAGAAAGACCACCAACCTGCCTGGGGTGAGTGAGTGAAAGGCCCTGGGGGTTAGCTTCCTCACAGGATATTCCAATGATTCTGAAAGCTTTGGTTTCAACAGCGTGAAGCCGAGCTAGGTGTGAGGCAGGAGCGCCGGCCCAGAGGGGGGAACAGTATTCCATTGAGCTGCGGATGAAAGCCTTGTATGTGGTGAGGAGCTCAGGTGTGCCAAGGAAGGACTTCGTACGACGGAGGGTGCCCAGTCGGCGACTGGCTTTGGAGGCCAGCTTGGAAATGTGGTTTTCCCAAGAAAGATCATGGTAGATAGTGAGACCCAAAAGCTTGAGCGACAGAACTTCTTGGAGAGTGTTGTTGAGAAAGTAGATGGGAGGGTTTTCCAGTCGGTCTTTTCAAAGAGACATAGTAAGAGTGTGAGATTTGTCAGGATTGAAAGACATGTTCCACTTGTTGGACCAGTCTGTGATTTTGTCCAGGTCTGCAGAGAGTGAGGAGGCTGCAGACTGCCGATCTGAGGGATGAGGAATGGAGCGGCAGAGAGTGGAGTCATCAGCAAAGAGATAATAATAATAATAATAATACATTTATTTTATATAGCGCTTTTCAAGAAGCCCAAAGGCGCTTGGACAGAGTACAAAAAACAAGTGCAAAAAGACAATAATCAATAGATAAATAATCAAAGCAAAAGGAAGGAGAAGGAGAAGAGATAGTCAGGGGTTAAATGCTGTGGGTTAAATGTTGAATGCAGTGTTGAACAGGTGGGTCTTGAGTGATATTTTGAATGTGGTGAGTGAGGAGGAGTCTCTGATGGTGTGACGTCGTGAGTTCCAGAGGGTGGGAGCAGCGATGGAGAAGGCCCTGTCCCCCCCAGGATCTGAATTTGGTCCGGATGGGGGGGGGGGGTCAGGAGGTTGGTACCAGCAGAGCAGAGGTTGCGGGTGGGAGTGTGTCTGGAGAGGAGGTCAGTCAGGTAGGATGGGGCCAGGTTATGGAGGGCTTTGTAGGGCAAGAGGAGGATTTTGTACTGGATTCTCTGGGGGATGGGGAGCCAGTGAGGCTTGTAAAGGACGGGGGTGATGTGGTCACGGGTCCGGGAATGGGTGAGTAGACGGGCAGCGGAGTTCTGAATGTATTGGAGTTTATTGGTGATTATTGAGGGTGAACCATAGAGGAGGCTGTTGCAGTAGTCCAGACGGGAGGTGATGAAGGCGTGGATGAGGGTTTCTGCAGCCGTGGAGGAGAGGGATGGACGGAGACGGGCGATGTTTTTCAGGTGAAAGAAGGCTGTCTTTGTGATCTGTTTAGTGTATTTGTCGAAGGAGAGGGTTTGGTCAAAGATGATGCCAAGATTCCGGATGTGAGGGGAGGTGGATACTGGGAAACCGTCGATGTTGAGGGCAAAGTTATGGGTGGATTTGGTGAGCGTTTTTGGGCCAATGATGATTATTTCAGATTTATCATAGTTAGGTTTGAGGAAGTTGATTTGAAGCCAGGATTTTATTTCAGTGATCCAGTTTGCCAGGATGGAGTGGGTGGCGGTGGAGATGGACTTGGTGGAGATGAAAAGCTGGATGTCATCGGCGAAGCAGTGGAATTGGAGACCATGATGGCGGATTAAGTGACCAAGGGGGGGACAGGTACAGGATGAAGAGGAGGGGGCCAAGAACTGAACCTTGGGGGCCACCTTGGGGGAGGGGAGCAGTGGGGGATTTGCAGTTATTGATGGAGATGAACTGGCGTCTGTCAGAGAGGTATGATTTGATCGAAGAGAGGGCAGTGCCGGTAATGTTAAAGGTGGTTTCAAGTCGGGTGAGGAGGATGGTGTGATTGATGGTGTCAAAGGCGGCGCTGAGGTCGAGGAGGATGAGAATGTTGAGGTTGCCAGTGTCAGAGGAGAGGAGAAGGTCGTTGGTGATTTTGAGGAGAGCAGTTTCAGTACTGTGGTTGGAGCGGAATCCGGATTGGAATGTTTCATACAGGTTATTGGCAGAGAGGTGATGTTTGAGTTGAGTGGCTACAGCGCGTTCCAAAACTTTTGACAGAAAGGGTGGGTTGGAGATGGGTCTGAAGTTATTTAGGGTGTCAGGGTTTAGTCCAGGTTTTTTCAGAATGGGGGTAACAGCAGCAATTTTGAGGGATGGTGGGACGATGCCTGTAGACAGGGAGGAGTTTATTGTTGCAGTGATAAGTGGAGAGAGAGCAGGAAGGGAGGCCCTGACAAAGCTGGAGGGGATGGGGTCAAGAGTGCAGGTGGTGGCAGTTTTCATTCCTATGAGGAGTTCAGAGAGATCAGTAGGGGAGACTGGGGAGAACTGAGACAGGGGTTGGCAGGATAAGGGGGGGCAGGTGGTTTGAGGGGGAGCGGGTGCGGTGGTGGTTAAGCTGTTGTAGATGTTGTCAATTTTGCATTGGAAGAATGAAAGGAAGGAGATGCAGTTGTCTACTGTGAATGACTGGGTGGTGGTGTTCAGGGGGCTGAGGAGTTTGTTTATTGTAGAAAAGAGAGCTTTTGGGTTTCCAGAGCCAGAGTGGATAATTTGAGAGTAGTAGGTGGAGCGGGCATGGGAGAGGGCATCTTTGTAATGCTGTAGATCTGGGTTGGGGAACCTCCGGCCTCCGGGCCGTATACGGCCCGCGAGACCGTTTGATCCGGCCCGCGAGACAATTCATCTATCTATAATTCCAGTAGTCTCTCCTTTTCAAGGTTTTAAATTAATCGGACAAAGGGTAACCAAGTTATGGCCAAAAACGATTCAACCAATCAGAGAGGAGCGAGCTTTCACGTGTTGTAACAGTCAACGAATGCCGAACGTGGCAGCAGACGCTGCCTCGGACGGCACATTTGAGAACTTATTCATTTATTTGACGTTGGCAAAATATGTTGGCGCTAACAGAATAATTGCCATCAAATTAAAACTAATTTGCGATTAATCGTAACTGCGATATGCGACCTTCCGGACAGTCAAGTGAGTTCCGGACAGTCGTAACTGCGATATGCGACCTTCCGGACAGTCAAGTGATCGTGTGATCTCATCTCATCATTTCATTCAGTATATGCAAACATGGCGACTAACAAGAAAAGAAAGGTAGATGCGGAATGTCGCGCTTTCCAAGAGAAATGGGCAAACGATTATTTATTTGTGGAAGTAAAAGGCAAGCCAGTATGCCTAGTTTGTCGGGAAGCGCTCTCGGTGATGAAAAAGGCCAACCTCGAGCGTCATTACAGCTCGAAACATGCTAAACTGGACGAGTTGAAAGGACAAATGCGCTTGGATAAAGTTAACGTTCTTCGGCGGAGTTTTGGTGCTCAACAAGCAGTCTTCATAAGACCACAATCTGACCGAGACAACACTACGCATGCTAGTTTTGTGGTGAGTGAGCTAATTGCTAAGAAGCTGATGCCGCATTCAGAAGGAGAATTTGTGAAGGAGTGCCTTGTTGCCGCTGCGGAGCTGCTCGCACCAGCCAAAGTAAAATTGTTCCAAAGTGTCAGTTTGTCTCGAAGAACTGTCTCAGATCGGATTACTGACATGGCACAAGATATTGAGAAAACACTGAAGGACACCGCAAGAGATTTCCAGTTTTTCTCTCTGGCCTGCGATGAGACAACGGACATAACAAACACCGCCCAACTAGCCATTTTTGTGCGGGGGATTACAGCTGAATTTGATACGAGGGAGGAGTTGCTGTCTTTGCAAGCCATGCATGGCACCACCAAAGGTGAGGATTTGTTTGAGCAAGTTGTTTTAGCTATGAACAAATTCGAACTGCAGTTTGACAAGTTAAGTGGCCTGGCCATGGATGGAGCCCCAGCCATGGTTGGCGCGCAAAAGGGATTGACTGCATTGTTCAAAAAAGAAATGAGTCGTCTCAGTCTCGATCCAAGTGAGTTAGTTGTATGCCACTGTATCATACACCAAGAGAATCTGTGTGCACAGTCCCTGAAGCTCAACAATGTGATGACAACTCTCGTTTCCACCATAAACGTCATCAAAAGCAGAGGGTTGAACAGCCGCCAGTTCAAGGAGCTACTGAGTGAACTAGAGTCAGAGTACGGAGATCTGGTTTACCACTGTGAGGTGCGGTGGCTGAGTCGCGGAAATATGCTCACACGGTTTTACTCACTGAGAGAAGAAGTGAAACAGTTCATGGAGATGAAGGGGAAACCTGTCATGGAACTCAGTGATAGCAAGTGGCTGTGTGATTTGGGCTTCATGGTGGATATTACCAAGTACCTGTCAGAGCTGAACGTCAAGCTCCAAGGTCCCAACCAGCTTCTCAGCTCTCTGCAATCACATGTGAAATCATTTGAAGCTAAACTAAAGCTGTGGCAAGTGCAACTGGAAAGGGGAAACACCATCCACTTTCCCACTCTGCAAGAACAAAAGCCTGCTGTGACATCTGAATATGCTGCTGAGTGTGCAAAACTCCTCCAGGCATTTGGAGAGAGGTTCCAGGACATGAAAAGTAAACAAAGGGAACTGAACATATTTGCCACGCCGTTTAATGTGGAACCAGCTGATGTGCCTGACAACCTACAACACGAAATCATTGAGCTGCAAAGCAATGACGAGCTCAAAGCTAGGTACAACAACCTCCCTTTGCTCGAGTTCTACAAACTGTATGTACGTGCTGAGGACTTTCCCATTCTGAGGAGACATGCACTGAAGTTTGCATCACTGTTTGGGACGACCTACAGCTGTGAGCAGTTCTTTTCAAAACTGACTCTTGCAAAGACTCGGTTCCGCTCAAGACTGACTGACCCAAACCTGCAAAACCAGCTGCGAGTAGCATCATCATCACTACCACCTGACACCAAACACCTCGCCAAAGAGAAACAGTTCCAGCCATCGCATTAGGTGAGTCCGATATATGTATTCAATAATTTAGCATGGCCCTCGAAGGATGTTCTAAAAATCGAAATGGCCATTGACAGGAAAAAGGTTCCCCACCCCTGCTGTAGATGGTCCGTGTAGGCTTGGGAGTGAATTGTGAGACCTGTTTTATTGCGGAGTCTTTCAAGTTGGCGAGCACGAGTTTTCATCAGGCGGAGTTCAGGGGTAAACCAGGGAGCAGAATGGGTGAAAGAAACTGTTTTGGTTTTTATAGGCGCAAGCTGGTCAAGGCAGGAGGAGAGAGTGTGGTTGTAGTAGTCAGTGAGGTCAGAAGGGGTGCGGAGGTCAATGAAAGGAGAAGTGGACATTTTTTCAGAGAGGGTGGATGAGAATGAGGTAGGTGAAAGATAGAGAGGATTTTCCAGAGAGTCGGAGAGATCATTGATGAAGCCCAAAAATAGCACAGGGCCCAGAACACTACCTTGGGGAACTCCAGCCAGAACAGGAAGGGGAGATGAGAGAAATACATTCAGGGCCACACGTTGACTACGACCAGAGAGGAAGTCCGCAAGCCATGCGTGGAGATTTCCATGGATACCATCGGAGGAGAGTTTGGTGAGCAGAGCTGGGTGCCAGACCGTATCGAAGGCACGTGATATGTCAAGGGAGACAGCCCTGATTTTTTTTTTTTTTTTTTTTTTTGTATACAAGATCGAGGCTCGTGAAAGAGCGAACATTAATCACACAGAAAGACAAACAGACACATAAAACAAATAACATCGGGAGCGGTAGACAAGATGGGGAGAGAGGGGGAAGGACACAAACACAACATTTGAGAGCAGGGACCGAGAGACATGGAGACATCGAGAGATCTGTGGGAGGGAGAGGGCTTTGGGGGGGGAGGCATGTGAAGGAGGGGAGGCATGTGAAGGGGGGGGGGGGGTGGGAGAGGTATAAACATATGGACACTGCCAGGATTTCCAGGAAAGAAGTTGGAATTTCAAACAAGGTGGATCTGGGGTGAATTAGTGGGGGTAGAAAAGATCAAGATTATGGATGGGGGAAGATAAGAGATGGTGGTGAACAGCTGTTTTAAAGACCTGGAGGGAGGAGAGGTAGATTTCCTGTTTGGCATTGAGGTCCTCCATCCATTGTTGAGACAGCAGAAGCAACATGTCCAGAGTAGAATGAGCTGGTCTGAATCCAAATTGATGATCGGAGATCAAGCCATTGGAGAAGAGGAAGGATTTGATATCCGAAGCAATGATGGATTCCATGACTTTGCTGATAATTGGGAGCAGGCTGATTGGTCTGTAGTTGCAAGGATCTCTTTTTGCACCTTTTTTGTGTAAAGCGGTAATGTTTGCTGATTTCCAAGATGCTGGCAAATGACCTTGAGCAAAAGAGGGGGTGAAAAGAACAGAGAGAGGGTGAGATAGAGCAGCAGAGCAGGATTTTAGGACCCGTGGGCTGATGCCGTCTGGTCCAGTTGCAGAATCAGAGTCGAGGTTTGACAAGAACTTCTCCACCTTGTCAGGAGAGAAGGACACAGAGTCCCGGAGCAGTTGGGTTCAACTGGGTAAGGTGAGAACAGAGAGAGATAGGTTTGGGACACAAGAATTTGAGGCAAACACAGAGTTGAGGCATTCGGCTTTGTCACGTGCAGTGTCAACTGTGTCGCCATTTGAGGAAAGGGAGGGGATGGAGGGGGAACAAACACCAGAAACGGTTTTGACCAGACGCCACCAGGATTTGGAGGAAGGAGACAGGTTTGAGAGTTCATTCTTGAGTGTGGAGAGATAGTGCTTCCTGGCACTCCTGAGGGTAGACACACACTTGTTCCGAGCTTGGTGGAAGGAACTGAGATTGCCTTCAGTTGGATTTGCCTTCCAAGAGGCAAAGGCAAGTTGTTTCAAGGCAACTGCCTCACCACAAGATTCAGTGTCAGTGTACCATGGACGGGAAGAAGGGTAAGACAACTGAAGACGAGATGGGATAAATCTGTGCATGAGAGAGAGCAGTTTGCTTTGGAAGAATTCCCAGGAAGAATAGATGTCAGAGGCAGTAGAGATGGGAGACCAGTCCAGATGATTGATGGCTGCTTGCAGACCGTGCCAGTTAGCCTGAGTGAAATTCCAGACTCGTCGGCGCTGAGGAGGCTCTCTGAGAATGGCCAGAGAGATGTCCACTTTAACAAGCACATGATCAGAAGAACCGATTGGAGCAGAAGAAGAGCAGCAGACATTTGCAGGGAAGTTTGTCATCCCCAAATCTAGAAGAGAAGATAGTCCATTGACTGAGATCCGGGTCGGGAAATGGACAGATTGTGTCAGTCCCAATAAGTCGGAGAAGTCCTTTGCTGAGGTGCCATGGCTGGTGAGAGAGGAACCCACACCCAGCCAGCTGGCATGATGACAGTTGAAGTCGCCACATATGAGGAAGAGAGAATTTGGATGAGTTGATAGAAGTTGGTCCATGTTGTCAGACAGCGAAATGTAAATGGAGTCATCACTGTTTAGAGGACGGTACAGAACACATATGAACAAAAGGTGGGAGCGGAGGGGAAGCCGTAGCCAGAGGTACTCCTGTGGGTGGGGTGGAGAGAGGGCAGTGCAAGGAGAGTGAGGAAGAGAGTTTTTTATAAAGATAGCAACCCCACCACCAGGACGAGGCTCAGGTCTATCATACCGGAGGAGGGAGTAACCAGGAAGAGATATTAAGGAATCAGAGACATCTTGAAGGAGGAAAGTTTCTGTTAAGCAGATCAAGTCTGGATTGTCAGAAGCAACCTGCATGGAGAGATCAATCAGGTTTGAGCGAAGGCCCCGGATGTTTGAGGTCCATACCGTTAATGAGGAGAGAGGGGGAGCATCGGGTGCAGGACAGGGGAGGGGAGGGGCAGGGTCAGATGAAGGATGAGAGGGGGAGGTAGAGAGAGCAGTTGGTAGTGTGTCAGAGATTACAGAAGAGTTACAAGAAAGGGAAGGATGAGGAGGACGAAAGGTTTGATGGTAAAGGGATGAGGCACTGTGAGGGGTTGTTTGAGGGGGGGGGGGGCAGAGGAAAGTAGAAGGTTGGGGGAGGTGGAGGTATGAGATAGAAGGGAGACGAAGTGGGGAGGAGGCAGCTTTGAGGTGGAGGGGGGAGGGGGGAGAATTGGAGAGGGATGGTAGGGGGGAGTTTTGAATGGGAGGGGCGAGGGGGGAGTTTAGGAGGGGAGGGGAAAGGGGGGAGATTTGGAGGGGAGGGGCAAGGGGGGAGTTTAGAAAGTGGATGATTAATGAAAGACGAACATTAAGGATGTTCCATTAAGGAAAATACCACACTTGTGGCTGAATGGAAGCAAATCCCCACAGCAATATTCCAAAATCTAGTGGAAAGCCTTCCCAGAAGAGTGGAGGCTGTTATAGCAGCAATGGGGAGACCAACTCCATATTAATGCCCATGATTTTGGAACGAGATGTTTTACGAGCACATACGGGCGTGTTTTGGTGTCCACATACTTTTGGCCATGTAGTGTATCTTGTCAACAGAAAACACACAAACAAACAAACAAACAGACAGACAGACAGACAGACAGACAGGGGTGAAAACAACCTCCATCCACCTTTGGTGGTGGAGGTAATTAAACAAGCCATGATGAACTCTCTATAATAGTCAAAAAAACATAGAGGCAATACCCCTGGTGCTCACCTGGTAGAATAAACAGTATAATGCACTGACTAAATGTATTTTAAACCAATTTCAATGCTTGCTGGAAGACAGGACAGCATGTAGAATCATACTAACATAATCATAAGACTTTAAACAAACAAAGAAAAAAAACACCCATTTTGGGGGCAACCCCCGAACTCCCCTCCCAAACCGTGTACCTCCTCAGACCCCAATTTTTCCAATGCCTTGAACAAACATTGATACATCATGAATGATGAAGGTTGTGGCGAGGTTTCATCAAAATCGGGTGTGTGGATTCTGAGAAAAAAACAAATATCTATTTTGGTGGGCAAGCCCTTCCCCAAAGACCACCTTAAGACCACGATTTTAAAAATGCCAGGAACAAACTTTGGTACAACACAGATGATTAAGGTTGTGGTGAAGTATCATCAAAATTGTGTGTGTTGTTTCTGAGAAGAAAGCAAATATCTACTTTGTGAGGTCAAACCTGGACTCACTTTGAACCCCCCCGCCCCCCCCCCCCCCCCCCCCCCGTATATCCCCAAAGGGGCAGATTTTTAAATGCCGTAAACAAACTTTGGTACATCACAGGTGATTAAGGTTGTGGTAAAGGTTAATCGAAATAGAGTGTGTAGTTTCAGAGGAAAAATCAAAATCCTATTTTGGGGGTCAAACCTGGATCCACTTTGACCCCCGGTAGACCCCCTTAAACACCGATTATTTTAATGCCGTGAACAAACTTGTCACAACACAACAAATTTCATTTGTGCCAAATTTGGTCGTAATCTCATCAGCGGTTTCGGAGAAGAAGTTTCAAGTGTTTACGGACTGACGGAGGGACTGACGGACGGACGACACGCCATCGCATAAGCTCCCCTGAACTTCGTTCCAGGTGAGCTAATGATCAGTTTGTAAGTTTATATTCAGCAGCCCAGTAAGCCCATCACCATCATGTTGTCAAATCTGTAAGCAGTTCCATCTCATCTCTACAGGAAGGCTAAATGCTTGGTGAAAACTATTTATTCCACAACAATAAAGGAAGACAAACAGTGATGCTTTAAATTATTTCCTTTAACCTGCTCCACAACAGCACCAAAATAAATTGCAGCAATGAGATTATTTGTTTAATTATATATTTTTACAAGGTCGAAGGCTTGTGCAGGAACTGCAACACAAATCATGCATATACAATCAGACAAGTAAGTGATGAGACAACGCTGGACTTGACTTCAAACAAACTGACAATAATGACAAAGCAATTCAAAATGCATATGTTGGGCAAATGGCAAAATTCTCCTTCCTTCGTTCTCCATCAACGCCAATCCCGAATTTTCACAGGCAGGGTGATTCATCAATGTGTGAGCCATCCCTCGGATGGACGTTAAATTTAAAGGGATTAGAGCACGGACAATCCCCATCAGTTGGCATCCGTGGGGAGCAGGAAATTCCTCCTGAGGAAATGTCCCATTGCCCCACTGAATGCAGTGAGAAAGGTGGCGCAATTATTATGACGGTGCAGTGAAGTTGACGGCAGTGACAGCACTTCCCCCAAGCTCAGTAGCTGTGTTTAAGTGTTTGTGTCTGTGTGACTACATCTGTGTGTATGTCAGTGTGTGCGTGTGTATATCAGCTCCATTACAAGCCTTAGACCATGTATAAAATAAAACAGAAAAACTAAAAACTGTGCCTCCCGCCTGCCGGTATTAATTGGTAGATGTGAAGGCCCACGGAGTCCTTCCTGAGAAGCAGGTGAGCTATCGCCAGCACCATGAACAAATTCCAAATTCCTGCCCTGACCTACAGGGGGCATTGCTGCAGTGGCACAGCCACACTCTCAGCCTATAATTGTGCCCCCACAGACTTGTGCTGCATATGAAAGAAGAGTGAATGAGGAAAAGGAGAAAGGGTCGGGGGCGAGAAAGGGCTGGGGGCATAAATTAGGCATCTTCTGTTGTATGTCTATTATATATGTTTCGTATATTATAGCAGCCTCCTTTTGATTGGATGTGATTAGCCAAGAAGTTGTTTTCACCTTCAGCACCATCGTTTGTACACCCGAAGGAAAACTAATTTCACCAAAATCTGCTGTTGTAAAATGAAGACGGAACGGTCAATCGGATTTTTGTAAAACGGTCAATCAGATTACACCGAAACGACCCCAAACATGATCTCGATCATGCACAAATTATGCACAATGTCGAAGACAGGCAATTTACTAATGAAGTTTAATAAATAATCACATAGTAAAATAAACTATTTTTAACCCTTTGAGTACGGATGACGTCCAGTGCCGCAACCCACGAAAAAGTTTTGTGTTCGGATGACGTTACTACACGTCATCGACTCTACCTTTAAATAGATCGTCAGTACGTGGTTGCATTCCCGTACCAAAATGCCAAATTAATCCCGTACCGGGGGTATTTTTATAAATAAAAAATCCCGTACTCAAAGGGTTAAAGAGTATCTGCAAAAATGTATTGGCATATACAAACCTGCCCATATATATTGGGTATAAGGAGGAAAGTTTTCCTATAAAATGCTGACAAATCATCACAGAACGCAGAGCTTTTTGTGTGCTAGAAGCTTTTCTTGAGGTTCACTTGTAGCATCACACGGTCACCAATTTGAATATGGTGATGAAGCGAAGAGTGCTCCTACAACAAACTTAATAGTCCAAAAGTTATGGATGGATTTGGACGAAATTATGTGGACAGGTTAGGTGTGTGACAAGAAAAAATTGTTCCAATTTTCGTGAAGATCCGGAACCGGATATTAGAATTTGTAAAGTGATTCTTCACCATTGATATATAGGGTCAAAACCGATATACAGTATGTACACACATATATACACAGTCTCATGGAAGATGTTGTTTTTATAAGTCCATTTCACTGATGAACTTACCAGCTTTTCTTGACGACTCTGAACCAGCTCTTGTTGGACTTTGGCCACCTGGGTTTCCAGACCTTGTAACGTTATCAGCTCCTCCATAAACTTCCCACTATCTGCACGTTTCTGTTCAAGCTCAAACACAAGCCGCGAATTCTCCATCTCCTTGTGGTTGTTTCCCACCTGCAGTTTGCCATTATCTGCCTGTAGCTGTCTATTCACCATTTCCAAGTGATTGTTCTCCTTTTGGAGTTGCCCGTTCTCAGTCTCCAATCGGGTTTTCTCCGTGTGTAAATGAACACTCCCAGCTTGAAATTTACCATACTCCATCTGAAGATGCCTCTTCTCCGTTTCCAGCTGACAGTTTTTTACCCGAAGGCTATCATGTTGTTCTTTGAGATTTTCGTTTTCTGCCTGGAGGCGGCCATTTTGAACTTGAGAATCTTGCAGTGTGTTCCAAATGTCTGACCTGGGGGGATAAACAAAAAAAATTTTTAAAAACATCAACAAAGCTGGTCATTAAACATACCAAGGAGCTATTTATAAAATACAAATATCAAAAGGGAGAATTTTAACCACTCCCCAAAAAGCCTTCCATTAATATTCACAATCACCTCTCCCTTCCCTGCTGATCTCCTTTTATTTTTTTATCGCAGGTCTACAAGAGCGCCACATAGTTGGTGTTGCTGTTGTCATGGTTATTTTTGGGGGTCAATTTTTGAAATGTGCACCCATTGGTCAGACAGCTGCCAGACTCCACCCACATTTGTCACGACTCCACCCACCATGGCACCTAGACAAAATAATATGGCCAACATCTTGGTTTTCTGGTGGGTCTATGACATCAGGCCTGTAGGTCTCTGCTGCTTATACACTTCCTGGGTGTGTTGCATCAGATTTCCATTGGCTTTGTTTGGGTTGAGTGTTACTCACTAACGTTTTCAAACGTATATCCGACTTGCAAGAGTTGGTTGTATTTAAATAACCGTTCCTTTTGTACAACCCACCCGCATCCCACTCCATGTTCCCTCCCTCTACTCCTTCCTAACCCCATTCCATCACTACCTCCCCCTACCCCTCCCCTTCAAAATTCCCACCTCACCCATCCCTTTCAAAACTACCACCTCACCCCTCCCCTTCAAATCTCCCTCATCACCACTCCCCTTCAAATCTCCCCCCTCACCACTCTTCTTCAAATCTCCCCTCTAACCTCTCTTCCTCAAAGTTTCCTCTTAACTCATCCACAAATGTGCCTCCTCCACCCTTCCTCTCTCTTCCAACTCATTCCTCAATCTCCTCAATCTTCTACTTTGCTCTGCCCTCCCCCACCCCCTTCAAATTACTCCTCACTGTGCCTCATCCCATCACCATCTAGATTTTTGTCCTCATCTTCGCCTTTCTCCAAGCTCTCCTGCAATCTCCAACACACTGTCAACAGCTCTCCCACCCTCACCCTCTCCTCCCTCATCTTACCCTACTCCTCCCCTCTCTTGTATCCGGTAGCTTACTCCTCCCCCTCCATTCCCACCATTTGTTCATATGTGTGTTCAACCATCCACCAAACAGTGATGACACCATTTACATCTCGCTGTCTGACAACATGGACCAACTTAGATCCACTCATCCCAACTCTCTCTTCCTCATACGTGGTGACTTTAATTGTCCTCATGCCAGCTGGCTGGGTGTGGGTACTTTTCGCAACAGCCATGGCGCCTCAGCAAAGGGCTTCTGCAATCTTATGGATGTTGTGACGGAGAACCTGTCGGCCAGCACTGGTTGTTGGTAGATGCTGAAGATTCCATGCTGTATTTCGTGAAGAGGAGGCACATTATTACTGGCCACCTGAACCAATTACAAACTCCAGCCACCTTCAGTCGAATATCAGGGCTGGTCCACTGGTTTGTGAGACACAATAGGCCAAACCAGCTGGACGGACTGACCCCACAAGAAGGTGAGAATAATTGGGGTCGATATAGTTGTCTAAGTAACCCGGTGTGTACCCCGGTTTAGAATAGGTACACTGTATCCCTGCACATCGGAAGAGGCGACTAAGGGTTGGCGTCAGGAAGGGCATCTGGCCATAAAAACATTGCCTCAAAAAAACAGGGAATTGTTATGGGGCCCGCAAGGCTAACCCCTGCTCTAGCAGGGAAAATGGCCTTAAAACGATCATTCATAGTAGTCTAAGTAACCCTCTTCTCGATCTAACAAAGGTACCTTCTTAAAAAGAAAGATTTAATTACCTACTTCACTGAAATAGTGCCAAGAAAAAAAATAAGAAAGGTTAAACAAGTTTGAACAAGAAAGAACAATCAGAGATTGCAGACCCTCGCCAGGACATGCTTTCAGTGGATTTGAAGGCTTTTGTAGTAAAACAAATATGGCGGCCGAATCACGTGACAGATGACGTCATCTTTTTCTTTTCTCCACCAATTTATCCCGAGATGATGCTCAAAAAATTTCATCTTGATCGGATGAAGTTTTGTACTTGTCGAATTATGACATCCTCATTAACATATATTATTCCACATGGAGTTCTTTACAATGAGCCATCTATCAATTTTTTCTATGCAGCGCTTTTGGAGATGTGGAGGTGCAATTTTTTTCGGTTTTTCCAAGATGGCGGCCGAACCACGTGACTGATGTCATAAAAAAAGTTTATCCACCAATTTATCCCAGGATGACGCTCAAGAAATTTCATCTTGATCGGATGAAGTTTTGTACTTGTCTAATTATGACGTCATAATGGAGGCACCTATGACATCATCATTAACATATTTCATTCCCCATGGAGAGTTCATTACAATGAGCCATGTCGAAATTTTTTCATGCAGCGCTTTCGGAGATATAGAGGTGTAAAATTTTCGGTTTTTCCAAGATGGCACCCGTACCACGTGACCTATGACATCATAATTATCATTTAAAAGTTATACAGGTGGAGTTGCACGTATGGTCACAATTTCCGGTCATCGGACCAACGGTTGCAAAGAAAATCATATTTATTGTGTGCAGACAAACAAACAAAAGGACTCAAATGCAATACTTTCTCCACTGGCGAGGGTAATAAACAGAAACAACACGTAAGGTTGGTCTCCCTGACAGCCATTTGAGTGGAACGCCTGTGGATCCACTCCACCCGCTCCCACCCATCCACATTACAATACTTTGCAAAAGTGATGATACAATAATTGTTATATTGCGAGATCTTGTTAAGGGGCCCTGGTTAAGGGGGTTAAGGGGCCCTTTAGTCCCTGGTGTTGGGCTAGCGGCTAGGGTGCCGGCTTAGGATCCTAGGATCCTGGGTTTGAATCCCGGTCGATCGCTGAATTAACGCCAGGGGGGTTGACTCAACCTGTCATCCTTCCGAGGTCGGCTAATTGAGTACCAGTTCACTGGTAATTCCCTGTTTGTCGTTAAAGGCGGCAAAAAGGGTTGGCGTCAGGAAGGGCATCCGGCCGTAAAACATTGCTTCAAAAAGGGGACCAAAAAACAACAACAACCACGGTTCCCGAAAAAGGCCAACTCTCGCTTTGCGGGGAAAAATGGCCTCTAAAGGTGGTTATATATATCTTGTTAAGGGGCCATCTATTTAGAAAAGTATGCATTGGGGGAGAGGAGGAAATCTAAACTGAGAAAATGAAGAGAGAGAAGAGAGTGTTAGGTATAAGGGGGGGAAAGGTTCATTAGGAGACATTACACAGGGGATGAGAGGGTATGGAATTGAAGGCAAGGGGCATGTAGTTGGCTTCTAAAAAGGAGGCAATGTGGGGATGAAAATATTCTGCCATTTTGCATACATAACAAGAAAGAGCAATCAGAGCTTGCAGACCCTCGACAGGATGTGTCTCCAGTGGTTTTTAAGGCTTTTGTGTTCAAAACAAATACGGCGGCCGAACCATAACCGACTACATAATCATATATTTTTTTTCTCCACCAATTTATCCTGAGAAGACGCTCAAGAAATTTCATCTTGATTGGATGAAGTTTTGTACTTGTCGAATTATGACGTCATAATGGAGGCACCTATGACATCATCATTAACATATTTTATTCCCCATAGAGTTCTTTACATTTTTTTTTTTTTTTTTTTTTTTCAGTTCACAGTTCACAGTTTTGGTCACAGGTCACAGTTTGGTCAGAGTTCTTTACAATTTTTTTTTTGTTTTGTTTTTTTGTTTTTTGTATACTGAATCGAGGCTCCTGAAAGAGCTAACATTTATTTCACAAACAAATCAACCAGACAAACAAAATATATCAAAAGAGCACTTTTGCACATAGACGGAAGCCAAACAGTTCAATATTGGTTTCATCAGACCACAGAATCTTGTTTCTCACAGTCTGAGAGTCCTTTAGGTGCTTTTTTTGCAAACTCCAAGTGGGCTTTCATGTGTCTTTGACTGAGGAGAGGCTTCTGTCTGGCCACTCTGCCATAAAGCCCGGGATCAGTGTGGTGTTGTAGTGATGGTTGTCCTTCTGGAAGTTTCTCCCATCTCCACACAGGATCTCTGGAGCTCAGCCAGAGAATCCCATCGGGTTCTTGGTCACCTCTCTTACCAAGGCCCTCCTCCCCCGATTGCTCAGTTTGGCCGGGCGGCCAGCTCTAGGAAGAATCCTGGTTGTTCCAAACTTCTTCCATTTAAGAATTATGGAGGCCACTGTGCTCTTGTGAACCTTCAATACAGCAGAGATTTTTTGTAGGCTTCCCCAGATCTGTGCCTCGACACAATCCTGTCTCCGAGCTCTGCTGGCAGTTCCTTCGACCTCATGGCTTGGTTTTTGCTCTGATATGCATCGTCAGCTGTGAGACCTGATATAGACAGGTGTGTGCCTTTCCAAATAATGTCGAATCAATTGAGTTTACCCTAGGTGGACTCCAATCAAGGTGTAGAAACATGTCAAAGATGATCAAGAGAAATGGGAGGCACCTGGGCTAAATTTCAAGTGTCATAGCAAAGAGTATGAATACTTATGTCAATGTGATATTTCAGTTTTTTCTTTTTAATAAATTTGCAAAACTTTCTAAAATCCTGTTTTCTCTTTGTCATTATGAGGTATTGAGTGTAGATTGATGAGGGAAAAAATGAATTTAAACGATTTCAGCATAAGGCTGCAACATAACAAAATGTGAAAAAGTGAAGGGGTCTGAATATTTTCTGAATGCACTGTACAAGGCTTTCATCCGCAGCTCAATGGAATACTGCTCTCCCCTCTGGGCCGGTGCTCCTGCCTCATACCTAGCTCGGCTTCATGCTGTTGAAACCAAAGCAATTGGAATCTGCCGCGATGAAGCTAACTCAGAGGGCCTTTCACTCACTCACCACAGGCAGGTTGGTGGTCTTTCTGTCTTCTACTGACTCTGTGGCCTTGCTCCCCCAGATCTCTCTATGCTCTGTCCCCCAAATATTCCCACAGGTCACACAAGATCTGCCAGCAACCCTCTTATGGTTAAACTGCCAAAACCAAGACTCTCTACTCACCTACACTCTTTCATTCCTCTTTTCTCCCACCTCTGGAACAAACTACCCCACTCTCTTCAATCCCACTCCTCCCTCTCGGTCTTTAAAACAGCTGTTCACCACCATCTCTTATCTTCTCCCATCCAAAACCTTGATCTTTTCTACCCCCATTAATTCACCCCAGATCCACTTTTTTGAAATACCGACTTCTTTCCTGGAAGTCCCAGCAGTGTCCATGAGTTTTTTACTTCTCCCACCCTCCTCCCCCTTGCCATGCCTCCTCCTCCAAGCCCTCTCCCTCCCACAGATCTCCCGATGTCCCTGCTCTCCATCTTGTCTCCTGCTCCCTATATCATATGTTTTATGATTTTTATGTCAGTTTGTCTTTTTGTCATCAATGTTAGCTCTTACACGAGCCTCCATCTTGTATACAAAAGCAAAACACGTGACCGATGACATCATAATTGTCATTAAAAAATTATACAGGTGGAGTTGCACCTATGGTGAAAAATTCCTGTCAATCGGACCAACGGTTGCAGGAAAAATCATATTTATTCTGTACGGACAAACAAACAGACAAACAAACAAATGGACTCAAATGCAATGCCCTCTCCTCTGGCGCGGGTAATAAACAAATGGCTAAAACATAAAATTGTACTTTTATCGTAAGGGAAAAATAGAGCGAAAAATAAGAACAAGTAAATAATTTTTGTAACCATTTGCAACTCTACATTGTTGGTACATCCATGCAAGACTGGGAATCCCAGTACGTTTAGGTCTTCATCATGATATCCTTGCTTTTCACAGAAAAAGTACAAATGCGGTACAGCCTGCTGGAACGGTTACAATTGAAAATAAAAATAAGAGGATTCTATTCCTGTGCCAATAAACATCACCGACTTTTCTTTTTGGATAATGGTGAAGAATAATTTCAACATATTATGCTAAGTCAAACCATAATGTTGAAAATAAAAATCTGTTTTTCATAAAAATGTACCCTGAAACACTCACCTGCCTCCCTGTTTGTCAGGACGACTCGAACCACCTTTGTCCGGTACCGACTGCCTTTCTGACAGTTGTACCTTGTGTGCAACCTGAATCTCGCTCTGCAACTGCAGCACACGCAATTTGTCAGCCTCAGCAATCTGGGCCATGCGCTCTGCCTCCTCAAGCATCTCCTGGACCGCCTGCAGCACAAGACATTACAAAGCATCAACACGAACACCGTGGTGGAAATCAAAACCTCAACTTTTGTATAACGCTATAGAAGAAAGAGTATTTTTATGAAGAAGAACACCTTATAATAATAATTAAATAATAATAATTTGACGTCAGTGGCATATCTACATAGCAAATTTCCCAAAATATATTCATTAAAAAAAAACTGCGCTATCACGTTTAGTATCACTCTGATAATTAGAAGTTACCTTGAAAAAGGAAAATAAAACAATAAATGTTAACACCCAGGTGCGCTGCTCACAATATATTATACCGTAGGGGTCAAGGGTCAGATAAGTTTGTCATGTCTGTGAAAGTTGGAAGAACCTCCCACCATAAGTTGTACTCACACTGGGACTCTATGCTTCCTGTGTAAAGCAGTCTTTCTCATCATAAAATGCACAGCTATACCATTTTACAAAATAACTTGCTCCCCCACTTTTTGGGTGGAATGAGGAATAGGATCTGTGTGATATGAAAGGTAAATAGAACAACAACATGCATTTTAAGGCCATTTTCCCTGCTAGAGCGGGGGTTAGCCTTGCGGTCCCCATGACAATCTTCTCCATTTTGCCCTATTTTCTGCATCTCTCCTTGTTAACCCCCTTGCCCACATTTCTTCTTCCACCATCTTTAGCCAAGTCTTCCTCGGTCTTCCCCGTCCTCTACTTCCTTCTACATTCATTTCCATCACTCTTCTCAACCAGTCACTTTCATCCTTCCTCAACACATGACCAAACCATCTCAACCTGTTCCTCTTCACAGCATCAATCACAGGCTCTATTCCCATCATCTTTCGCAATTCATCATTTGTCTTCCTCTCTCTCAACGATACTCGGCACATCCACCGAACCATTCGCATTTCCACCCTTTCCAGTCTTAGTTGCTGCTCTACATTCATGACCCATGTCTCGCTCCCATAAATCATAACACTTCTCACACATGCAGCATACACCTTTCCCTTCAGCTTTAACGACACTCCCCTCCTCATCAGCATGCCACTCAGTTCCCGAAACTTCTTCCATGCACATCTCACTCTAGCAACCGTTGCCGAGTCTGATCCACCTTCTCCATTCAGCATGTCTCTGAGGTAGCAAAATGTTTTCACACCTTCCAGCTTCACGCCGTCTCCAAGATCCAACTCAACATTTCCTCCATCTGCAGCTCCCTCCCTCTGTGCACACCTTACATTTGAATGCAGCTGCCACACTGGTTAATGATCCTCTCGACCGCTACATTTTTGATGAACCCACTCAGCGCACATTGTACATTGAATGGAGTTCACTCCGACACCCTTCCTACACACAGCACAGGGCCACTTCCCAGTTCTTTCCACCTCACCACATGCTTTACCACTTGCCATCACCTTCGTCTTTCCTATATTCACCTTCAGACCTTTTGTCTCCATACATTCCTTCCACTTGTTCATCTTTTCCTTCAGTCCATCCATACTTTCCGCAATCAACACCAGATCATCTGCATACAACAACTCCCACGGTAAACCCTCCTTTACATTCTGAGCCAGCACTTCCATCACAGCTACAAATAGTAGTGGACTTAGTACCGACCCCTGATGCACTCCCACCTTCACCTCAAACTCACCACTGTTCCCGTCCTTTTATTTGTCCTTACAGCTGTGCGCGCTCTTTTGTACATTGCCATCACTACTCTGATCAACCATTCCTCCACTTCTAACTTCCTCAATGACTATGTCAATACTTCGCGTATGAAACTTCGCGATATGAAAGGTAAATCTTGAACAGTGTTTGAAATATCGCGTACACAAGCCAAGTTACCGAGATGGTTGTCATGGCAACAGAATTCAGCAAATCGCAGAAGTGATCAGATCAGTTTGAGATAATGTCATATGGAAAAGACATCTGCAATATGAAAGCTAAATGTTCAACGGATTCTGAAATATCGCGTACATAAAAGTACATGGACGGATGATCGATCGCTCGGTCAGATGGAGCTCATTTTAATGTCTCCAGTCTTCAACCTCATCGGAGGGGAGGGACAAAAATATCATATCTCAAACAGGTCACAATTTCTTTCATACCAAATACGTACCCATTATGAAATGGCTGACACATTTTTAACGAGCTCAGTCCTTCAGTGAATAACATACTTTGGGTTTTGCACTGACAACTATCTTTGGATTTTCCATCAACAAAAGACAAACCACCATCGATCGTTTTACTCACATGGGCCTATCACTTAAACCTAAGCAAGTAGAATAAAGATTTTAATCGGGAATAATAATAAAAATCTAGATGCAGTTTCGAGCCACATTTGTGAAAGTATCATTCTGAGATGATGTGTCACCTGTTCAAGCAACCGTTTTTCCTCTCTGAGCTGCTGCACTTCAGAGGAAGCTTCCTGTCGGTCCTTCACTGCTTCCGCATCCCGAGCAGTCGCAAGCACCTCCACCGCATCCCTGGAATATTATGATCAGCAACCGTGGGTGAGTGCTAAAAGCAAAAGTAATGCACTGATATGCAGTGCTAACACCTAATACCAACACAGGTGCAATGAGGAGCAGCAAGGTGGCCCCGTTATTCACAAATGCACACGTGATGGTGCCAGACCTTAAATTTTGGGTGCTTGCTGTGGTTAAGCAAGTATGTCATGATTTTATGTGGATATCCCTACCTCACCCTCCCACAAAGAGAACATTTCTTCATCTATTTTTCAATTAAAGCCTTAAACCTCCAAACAAGCCAGAGAAGGCTCGAAGCTGCCATGTCTTGTCCCATTCTTGCCGTACCCCAAAAATGCAGCACAAACCATACTTTTGAAATGCCGTAGTTGACACACCTTTCGTGGGCATGGAAGCAATTACAAAGTGCTCTGCCAGAAACCCAGACAGGAAAGGCATTTACAAGTCTCCGCGTTTGACGCCTTGGCTGGAATTGTTATGAAGCGCAATAACGAAAAAACGAGCAGCAATCGGCACTACTCGCCATGTCTGTCAGCCAAGAACGCGTGCGCACACTTCCATCTATCATCAAATTACTCACATGACAACCGACGAGATGGCTTCATTACTTGTAGGTAATTAGCACGAATGCACTATTTCACTTTTGTAAATCTTGGCGGCAAAGAACCACATGGCCCAAGTACAGCATTCCTCATGCGCGGGAGGCCTTGCTGCGGACAGGCACTCTCTTGGGTACGCTTACGATCAAAGTCATTACAGGAGCCTCCATCGAGGAACTCCAGCACAAAAGGGGGAAAACAATGCAGATCAGCGGTGCAGGCCAACTTTAAAATGTCCGATGTGAGTGTACAAACATTTCGGAGGGTTCGTAACGCCCCAAATATCCCAACCAAATATCCCAACCCCAAATATCCCAATTTGATGTCGTTTGTGGCAAATGTAATAAATTAGTCGAGCCATGTGGGTTTACTTAAAGGGTCAAACACATTACCATTGAGCGTCGACTGATCAAAGTAGAGCTGACATGAAACAGACCATCCTTGCTTATCACTGCCAATCGCTCAATCACAGCTCGGAGATTAAGAATTTGTTTCCACGTGGCATTTGGCGGTGATCCCAGGCTTCAGGTAGGTGCGAGCCGGCCTTCCACAGAGAGATAATCGCTCGCAATTTGCAAGGCCATCACTTCTTGTTTGAATGCGCACAACACAACCACAGATAACGCAAGCACAAGGCATGCTGTCCCAACACATTACGAAGAATAATTTGCCAACATCTGTTGTTTTTAAAAAGAAAGCTTTTTGTCCTTCAGTTGTGCACATTTTTATACTTAAAGCAATTATCTTAAGCTCTCCATGTGCAATTGTTCCCTGACGTGTATGTAGAGTCACATGTGGAGACGATTTAAAAGAGCTGATTAAATACATTAAATTACCTATAGCATCCCAAGAGGTCAGCTGTTGCGCACTTATATTACAGCACATTACTGTAACTCTCAATTTCTCTGTTCCAGACTCAATGAGCCGTGCAAGGGTTAAGACGAGTCCTGGCATATGTCAGTAGACTCAAAAGAGAGGCCTCTGTCGAATGTAAACCTCACAGTAAGGCAACGGCGAGCCAGCTGTAGTCATAGAGAAATCAGATATACACACAGCAGCTTGGGCCGCATGGGTTAGGGAAGGATGTGAAGAAACGTATACCCTTACTGAAGCAAGCCATGTACGTTTAAATTCACCTTTCATACGCCTTAGGAGACGTGCGCGGCTTTATGAATCGGAGAAAGAGAAAAATGTGATATTTATTTGCGGTTTTGCCCTACAATAATCTTCACTCGTAGATTAGCTCATGGGCAGAAAAAATATATTTCCAGAAACTTTCATCGAAATATTGTTAATTGTGATTAAAGGTTTGTCCAGGTGATCAATTATATGCCATACAAGAGTACAATATCAAAAAGAGAAAAAAGATATGCACTTTTAAATTAATTATCAGGACCTGAGCTGACAAATGAACAGCACATGGGATTTGAATTTAACACCTAGGCCACCAAGGGTGGACGTCGGTTATGTTTTCACCCCTGTCTGTTTGTTTGTCTGTCTATAAACCAGAGATAAACAATGTCCTTGTATCTTGTAACAAGTAATAAAAAGCAAAGGAGGCTAACAACATGATGGCAATAAAACTGAGACAGAGAGACAGACAGAGCCTGTACCAACTGAACAGATTTGATTAACAGGAAAATCAAAACCCAAATTGAGAAAATTCTAAACAAGTAAAAATCGAGAATGTGCTCAAAGTTTCAGAGCAAGAACATGCAATTAAATAACACGAAAGAACTGTCAAAAACACTTACGAGGCTTTCAGCAAAAGCTCCTTCTTCTCCTTCAGCTCCCGCCGAAGGCTTTCTGCCTCCACCTTGAGCTCAATGTTCTAGGGGAAAACAGGGGCACAAAAGGCTTGCACTCGAAGGCCCGTGTAACACGACGAACATTATGGCGGAACAGTGCCAAGCTAAGACGGCACGGGACACTCAATTTCAAAAAGGTTTACTCTATTTAAAGCACAGCAGCTGTTGTTCTGCTGTCAAGCAGAAGACTTTAGCATCAGATACAGGAGACAGCGATCCATAAAGGGAGAACACATAAGACTGCACCTCTCCAAACGAAACCTTTAGACAGTTCCTGGCCATTCCAGCAATGTTGGGAACAGGCAAATGTCGCACAGCTGCCTTTGCGTGCAGGAAACGGTGACACCCAAATTAAATACATAATTTTCTTGGATTCTGGGAGCCTGTGGTAAACAAGTACGAGTACATCAGTCACTGCTAAAGTAGGCCAATAAAAAGGGGACTTTGGAGATTCACTATGGGAATCATGGATAATTCAAAGATGGCCTGTGTTTTTATCATCTTCACTCAAGCCTGGTGTTGGCTTAACGGTTAGGGTGCCGGCTTGGGATCCTAGGATCCTGGGTTCGAATCCCGGTCAATCGCTGAATTAACGCTAGGGGGTTGACTCAGCCTGTCATCCTTCCGAGGTCGGCAAATTGAGTACCAGTTCGCTGGTAATTCCCTGTGTGTTGCAAGAGGTGACTAACAGGGTTGGCGGCAGGAAGGGCATCCGGCCATAAAACATTGCCTCAAAATGGGGACCACGGTACCCAAAAAAGGCCAACCCCTGCTATAGCGGGGAAAAATGGCCTCTAAAGGTGGTTGTTGTTTTGTACTCAAGGGAATGTCAGGATTTTGAACACTTGCACAGACCAACTATTCCAGCTTACTGTTGCTGATAAACCAAGAAAGAAAGAGTTCAAAAAAAAATTTATTTTTTTCCATCAAGGACAATTGTTGGATGTGCAGAGTTTTCAAAACGCAAGTGCCCAGAATAGCGACTAACACAAAAACAACATGTGTCAGCAATTTCACATCATTAGAAACATAGCAAGCAAATGGTGAGGAATTAACTTTCTTTGCCAAGATAATTCATCAGTGGATATTGCAATGGGCCCAACTCGCCAGCTCATTTTATATCTGCGTCAGCAAGCAGACCCAGCAATGGACGTTACAGGAATGGGAGAAAGCCAATAAAACTAATCCAGCACTTTGGATTACAAGTACAAGGCCCAGATGGATAACCAACCCAGAGGTTTTGGGGATCACACAGGGCAGACGTTCACCAAGGGTGAATGAGGAAAAGCTACCCGTTCAAAGCAGGCAACAATTAGAGACATAGGGTCCATTAATTCACAGAAAACACATGGCCGCATGCAGGGCAAGGCAGGAACGCATTTCATCCCCACTGGAGCCATCGACGGGATCGGAGCAAGATCCAGTACGCTTTTGACGAATTGCCTTAATGCCTCTCCTTCATGTTCAAACGATGTATATGAGCACCCTCATCAATCAGTCCCTGTTGGAGCAACTACGCTGTCAACGGCCAAAAGTCCAGGGTTTTACGGTAGCGTTACACCAGACCTCGCTCATAACACTTGTTGGCAACATTGCCCATGGAGGGCCTAAGTTCAAACTGTGATATTATTAACTTTCAACTCAAACACCACTGCACCAGGCTGAAACTGCAAGATAACTTGGTATAAAAGTAAGAATTTTAATATGTCATTACAACACCAGAGATTCTTTATGGATCTTTAACACCTGGCTCATCTACCCATTTAGTGAGTGGACATGCCATGACCTATCCTCGCCCCCCACCCCTCACCCCCCCCCCACCCCTCACCCCCCCCCCACCCCTCACCCCCCCCCCACCCCTCACCCCCCTCCCCAACCACCCTCACCGTCCTGTAGACATCCTGAGAGTCCTCCTCACAGCCACGTTGCACTCGCTCCTCGAGGAAGTAAATGCGCAGCTTGAGGCTGAAGTTCTCCTTCTTGAGGTCAGCAATTTGCTGGGTGAGGGAACGTGAACAAAATGACATATCGTGGGTTTCCAGACCGCCATCACAGGGCACACTCCACACACCTGACCACCTGGCCTCGCCGTCCCTCTGCCGATGACAATAACATGCCCAACGACGTTCTCTAGTCAATGTGCTACTTGCCAGTAAGTCGTGCCACTTCGGTCGACGATGTTTATTTTAATCACACTGCATGGGAGAAACTGTAGCTGCCCTTTCGTAGGTGGGTCATGTTTCGGCACATTTGATAAACAAGCGTGTGACCATAAGCTGTGCAGCAAGTACAAACACAATCGGAAACCCATAATAACTGATAAAATAGTAGTGTCATAATCCTCATAAATAGTGGTATCATTCAGGATTTGGTGTTTAGTAAAGGGCAAACAAATTGCATTCACTATAATTTAAACATACATTCAATAACTCATTTTCATCAACTAACAATCTTGTGTAAAATCAAAACTTTAAATAAATAAGTTTCATATCAAACCTGATATAAATAAACGGATGTTTCCATCTCTCTCACCACTTTGTGCACCATCACGAAACCTCATAGACACAATTAACAATGCCTTACAATTCAGCTTAACGCATCAAAAAATTTCCAACTTTTGTTCCATTGGGCCCTGTCAAAAGTCGACTTTTGTCAAAGAGTTTGCCATGCCAGGTGACATCACAGCATTCTGATAGGCGGCTCTTCAAACCTAACCGTCACAGCAGTAGTGTTGTCTCCATTTATTCCGTTTGTTGTGGGGTTGTTGTTGTTGTTGTTGTTGTTTGGCCCTACAATCCGATCAAACGCCATTCCATTCCACCAGACTACGCATCCTCCATCGATTCAAGGCTTTCCTTGGAAAATCAGAGCAACTCACAGTCTGCAAGGCCTTTGTCTGTAGCTCAATTGAGTACTGCTCTCTACTATGGGCTGGTGCTTCAACTCCTCAACTCAACCTCCATCCTAACCCATGATTATTATTACTCCCATTAATCTTTCCTAACCCAACCATCTTACTTGTCAGTTTAAGTGTTTCCTCCCATCCCTCCCCCCACCGCAAACCCCTTTCCTCATATTCTGCTCTTTCATTGCTTTGGTTGTCCCACTGACAGGTCTACCTTGCTCTTCAATGAGCCTTGCTCCTGTAAAAGAAGAAAATATCACCCATCCTTGGCAGGTATATCCACTAGTTCTTAAAAAAAACACAGCACTACTGCAATGTTCATTATATGTTTTACTTCTAAGTAAGAAATTAGGGCTGTTCAGCAATAATTTATAAGGCTATTTAAGACGATATCACTTCCTGCCCGAGCGACCCTTTTTATAGCAGAAACTGAAGGATGCCCCATGCACGTGATCAGGAGAAATCCCTAGAACAGGGAGCATGGGAAACAAGCAGAGCCGGAAATGAGATGAAAACTAAACTAGAACGGCACTCAGTAGAGCGCATACCTCCGCCAGTCCGCCAGGCTCAACAGTTTATATTTTGTATCCCACTGATAGGCCAGACCTGGATTTGGACCTCAACCAAAATCTAATCAGCTTGTTCTTGACGCCTACCCAACTCATCAACCTAGTTTTGTCATAAGTTTTCCACAACCTTTTGAAATAACGTACTATATATTGTTTTTGGCCCTATCTCTCAATGGTTAAGAATCACTTTTAAAATTCTCGGATCCAGATCTGGATCCAGATCTGCACCAAAATCTAATCATTTAGTCCTAGTCACATACCCAACCTCTCCCAAAAATTTCACCGAAACTTTTTGAGATACCCTGTTCAAACAGACAAACAAACAAACAGGCAGACAGACAGGCAGGGTTGAAACCATAACCTCCATCCACCTTTGGTGGTAGAGGTAACAACCCCACTGATAAATATGGGAGGAAAAAAACAAACCGGAAACTTGTGTTTTGTTAGGATTATAAAACATTTCAATACAAATGCCATTAACTCTATTGCTATGGGGACAAACAATGAAATGTGATTGAAAGACCGGGATTAGACCAATATGTCCGACACACATAATGTATGTTAAGAATCTCGAAGCAAATAGGAATACTCCATCAACTTTTGCAAATAAGGTTACACTGGAAAAGACCACGTGCCGGGTAAAAGATTCCGCGCCCGAGTCCAAGTCCAAGTCCACACATACTGTCTCTGAGACAAATAAAACTGGGCCTCAGGCCCTGCATTAATGATGCAGATGTTAAGCCACATCACAGCTTTCATGGAAGATATTCTTCAACACTTTTGCAAAATGGCCAAAGTATTGCCAAAGCCTATGCAAACACACACGCAGATGTCTTAAGTGTTTCTTGAATACAAACTGAAGTTGTACGTATATATTACCCAGCGAGTCTGAACTGGTTTAATATTGCGACATGATGCTGTTCTTCCCCAACACTGCAAAGAATTAACCAAACACTGGAGCACATTTTTAGGACCAAGAGTCAGTTCGCTGATCGGATATCAAGCAAGGCACGGTGTCCCCTCCAGAGCAGTTTCCCAATTCCATTCATACATTAAGCTGCACTGTCTCAAGGCACACGATGAACTCATGTTATGAGGTTTTCTTAATCCGTGGAGACTGGAGAGATTCAAATCATCATTGAAGAGCTTAAAATGCACCGAAAATAATTTTAAAATGAAATTTTTTTCAGTCGCAGCGTGTTCCCACCACCCTGCTTTCAAACAAATGAATAGCTAATAAAAAAGAAACCCCACAGCAGGGTGCAAAGCAATATTGCAGAGTGCAAATAGCTCACATTTCACAAACGGATCTGAAAAATGTGGAATCTATATTCGTGCTAAACACGGATCATGAAACACTCAAACAGTAGATATCTCTAGTTCCCTGTACATAAGGATTACCTGAAAAAAAACCTTCAGAGTTGCTTTCCCTTTTGAGCACCATCATGACCACTTTTGAGCATTTGAGCATGACCAAGTGCCCATCAGTCAGACATTACTTTGAGGTGCTTGAGGGAGGAGTGGTAGGAAGTAGTGGTAGAGTTGGTGGTAGTAATGTTCTGCTCAAACCTTCTGCTTGATTGGTTGACACAATTTTGCTCAGGATGCAGCTCTCACCAAACAGCAACATGGACAGTGTGATCAGCTGTTGGATTTTTGTCGAAATATAACTGAACTGTAATTTTAGAAAGATATTTGGTGATTTTTTTTTGTGCACCAACGCAATAAAAAACTAGAGCTTCCAGGGAAGCAGAACTCAACTGAACTGACTTGACAACTTTAAAGTAGGTCGGGTCTCACATGTCAAGTTTGATGAAAATTCGTCAATATATGTGGACGCTAGATTGTTAACATGGTTTCAGAGCTGAAAAAATATGCCGGCCTATGGCGGCCATTTTGTGACAGATCGGGTTGACATGCGATAGCAACCTACCTTGTGTGGTAAGGGTTCAACATTCTAAGTTTGATCAAAATCTGTTAATATTTGTGGACGCTAGTGTGTTAACGTCGTTTTCATGACCAAAAACAAAATGGTCGCCTACGTCCGCCATTTTTCAATGGATCGGGCTGAAATGTAATACCAACCTGGTCCTTGGGGTAAGGATGCTGCACATCAAGTTTGATCAGAATCGGTTGATATTTGTGGACGCTGGAGTGTTAACGTCGAAAAGTTAACGGACGACAGACGACAGACGACGACGACGACAGACGACGGACGCCGGAGGGTTCAGTATGTGATGAACTCAACTGGACTACTGGAGTTTAAAATGTCAGTGACGATAAAAACATAAAGCAGAAAGCAATTGAGTGGACAATTGAGTGGCGAAACCATATTGATGGGGCACATGCCCATATAAAAAGGAAATATCTTCAGAGATCGGTGAAGTTTGATCAACCACTCTGTAGTTTTTATATTTTCTACAATAAAAGGTGACTTAGACCTTGAACCATTTTACTATAATTCACCAAATGTCCGTCTGTCTGTTCGAAGGTACCGTAAAAACTGCTGAACCGATCGCAAAGATATTTTGGGTGGGTAATCCTGGGACCCCTGGGAGTAAAATAGGCTATTTAGTTTTCCGAAATTCAGCTTTGGTCTCCAGCATTCTCAGGTTTGGACTCCCGCATAACATTCGCGTTCGCATAACGTTCATTGTGACGACGTTCTCATTGTTCGATGTTGTGACGATGTATGTGTTCACGGTAGTGTTTGACGTGATGGTGTGAACGTAATTTCGTAATGTTTTTCGTTTCGTAATCCTTTAATGAACTTTTAATGTTTAATGAACCTTTAATGTTTAATGAACGTTTAATGCCCTTCGATGTCCGGGGCCGCACGCGCGCTACACTGGACGGACCAGCGTGTACCTTGCCCTTCGCCGTCAGGTTTGGGTAAACCGCTGAGCCCCATCTGTGATGGGGACTGGGGCTTGAGACAGTGTCCCACGAACGAGGAATTTCCAATAAGCGCGAGTCATCAGCTCGCGTTGATTAAGTCCCTGCCCTTTGTACACACCGCCCGTCGCTACTACCGATCGGACGGTTTGATGAGATCCTCGGATCAGCCCCTGCACGGGCCGTTCTCGGCTCGTGCCGGTGCACCGAAAAGATGAGCGAACTTGACTGTCTAGAGGAAGTAAAAGTCGTAACAAGGTTTCCGTAGGTGAACCTGCGGAAGGATCACTATCGGGACAACACGAGAGCGAGCGAGACGCGAGACGTACATGGTACGTGATCGTCCATGCACTGTTTAGCCATGTACTGTTTAGATCTTGATGATTTGCGTGTGATATGATTCAACGGATGTTTATATGAATCGTTTAAAATAAAAAAGCCTTCACTTTCTGATATTTTACCTTTTCATTTGGGCTTCCCAATTGAAACCCCGCTCATAGGGCGGGTACTGTTGCTAGTCCTTCTAATAAACTGTCAGGTCATGAAGTTTCAGAATGGTTTCCCTTTAAATACAGATGCATCAGTGTGATTCGCCATAGCAGAACAATCATCCAAATGCTGGAGCCAAGCTGTAACCCATTGTTAATCAGCAAGTCTTGCTTAACAATCATGCAGTTCTACAGAAGCCTTGATGCATCAGTGCTCTTCAGGTGATGGGCTGCTGCGTTTCATGACTGGAGTGGGCATAAATGGAGGAAACAGCAGAATACATGGCATGGGATAACACGTGCAAACAATCCAGCAAGCAGCACAAGTTAATCTGCTACAGAGTGACTACTGTACTATATGTAGCTTTTGTAACTTTAATCTTGATAATCATTGGAAGAGCAGAGGAATGTAGTATGTTGAAATGTGCAAGTGTTGAGGTATCTGCAGCTGTTCAAACCAAACCCATCATGCTAAGATGCTCCTTAATTCAAAATGAATGCATTATCCGTTTCAGTTTAGAAACAGTCCAGCAACCTTCCTGAAGATGTTCAATCACACTCTTCCCTCCAGAGATTCAAGCAGGCTGTACACTACCATCTCAGGTCTTCCCCTATCCCTACCAGTGATCTTTTCTACCACCACTACAACAACAAACAAGAACATGCATTTTAAGGCCATTTTCCCTGCTAGAGCGGGGGTTAGCCACCACCCCCGCTACGTTTTCTACCACCACTAACCCTGCATAACTCAACCCTATTATGTTGCAGGTATAAAACAGTCAGTCTCTGTCTGTCTGTCTGTCTCTGTCTCTCTGTGCATTCATTCATTCCCTTGCTTGTCCTATTTAACTGTGGCCCCACAAAAGCCAATGAGTTTGTTGTCTTTTTACCCTCAACACCAGAGCTCATGGAAGAGCAAAGTGGTAATGTAAAAAAAGAAAAAGAAAAAGTTTCCTCAATGTTGCAACAACACAAAATGAGCATTTTGCTTCATGTCGTTGTAATAAGAAGTGACTGTATATTTCTAAACAAGAGCACGCAATGCATAAATACATTGCCTAAAATAGCCACACATTGAACATTATCCCTTCAGACTTATCCACACGTGGCATTGCCAGGAGCAATCGTTTTAAATCCTGTTTATGTTTGACTATAAATTGACAATTTACATCAAACCCCAAAGTCTCTTTTTCAGAAGGGGCCATCTATGTATCAAAATTAAGTAAAGTTGGTGGGCGGGGAGGGGGAGAGGTGACAGAGGAGAAAAGGGAGAGTTTAAAATTGGGGAGGGGGGAGGGAGACGGTGGCTGTGGATAAAAGGGAAGGAAGTTAGGAGAGTATATGGGAATCGGGGAATCAATTTAGCTACTTTTGCACATGGTATAGGTACAAGGCCCAGAAGCTTAAAAATACCGAACAAAATCTTCACATATTGTGAATATTCTCAACATTGTGGAAGTAGGACAATTTAAGAGATTTTAAAAGAAAAATAAACATGGCACAACTTTGTAGAAAAGAAAATCCAACTGAACTTTCACAAATGCAGCTCGAGTGCACCATAATAGATTCAAAACGAGAGCGAAGTCGATGGCACACCATCGCAAATCCCCACAGTTCCCACCTTAGGGAAAGTTTAAAGATGGCAAAACTTTCCACCAGGAATGACCCAATATGAGATTTTGGGTTTTAAAAAATATCTTCTGTTTTGACTCCAGTGACCTCTTGGGGCTTGAACTGGGAGTCAAATCTAAAAAAAATCGTTACATATTTCATGCATCCCTGATGTTAACTGCATCTATCTATAATTCCATTAATCTCTGTGTGTATGTGTGTTTGTATGTGTGTATGTGTGTATGTGTGTATGTGTGTATGTGTGTATGTTTGTCTGTGACCGCTGTTTCTCGACAACTACCGGTCCGATATACTTTAAACTTGCCAGGTATATTGCTGGGGACCCGAGGATGTGCCTTTTCAAGGTTTCATATTAATCGGAGAAGTAGTTACCGAGCTATGGCGATTTCTTTACCAAACACTGCAAGCCGTTCGCTTTGGACCAAACCATTGCATGTAAATAGAGGGGGGGGGTTCTGTGGTCGTTGCGAATGGACCAAACCATTCATGTAAATAGAGGGGGGGGGGGTTCTGTGGTCGTTACTGCCACGTGGTTTCAAAGTTTTTTTTTGTTGTTGTTGTTTGCACGCATGTTTTTTTGCACCCACGTACGGGCACGCCCTAGGATGTTTACACACACACCCCCCTACACAAATTTTTTTTTTTTTTTTTTTTTGGCAAGGAACGGGCACCCACGTACGGGCACGTCCTAGCTTATATATAGTACGGGCATGCCCTAGTATACAAAGTTTCATTAATAAATGATTCAAAATGTTTCCATAATTGCATTTTTTTTGCATTTGACCATTTGACCCCGTCCCAGAGAGCGGAGAAAAAAATGATAATGCCCTCGGCACCTTCTGGCAATGTGGTGATCACAACTACAAAGTTTGGTGAATTTCTGCACAAATGTTTAGGAGATAGCGTGATGGATGGACAGACAGATAGACGGAGCCAATTTCAATATCTCCTCGTTTTTTGCAAAAAGCATAGTGATAATCAATAATTTCATTAAAAACAATGCCCCAGTGACAGCGATGACATTTGCAAACGGCAGACTATACAACATGAACAGTAGTAATGGAATGAATTCATTATTATTAGAGACGAGCGAGGAGGTACCCTGATCCGCATGGGTGGGAGGGCAAAATCTCAAAAAGGAATGTTTTGAGAAATTTTATGAAAACTCCCACCCACTTTAGTGCATGTGCAGAGACCGCAAAAACTGTACAGAAAATTTTGAGGGGCTCGCTCCAAAAATATGGGAATAGTACTGTGTAAAATCGATGTACCTATAATGATGATGATGAAGCTGATAAAAATTACGATGGTGTTGGTGTTGGCTGGGGAGGGATAATTGGCTCTTATGTGCCATGATGAAGAAAATGGGTTAATACAGAAAGATAGCAAAATGTCTCAAGCAAACGTCGTGTGATGTTGACGAAAATTCTATACACAGAAAAAGTCAAAATGGAAGATGTCGAACCCCCTAATGTGTCTACACGCGGACAATTTAATTAATTGCAAAATTTATTGATAGACTGGATTCCTAGTCTTTTCCCCCCATCTTTGGGTGAAAGATCAGCATCATATGGGCGGAAATGCAAAAACTCAATTGTATTGAGAAATTTATGAAACCTCCCTCCCGCCTTAGGGTGGAGAAAAAGCGGTATCATTCAGGTGGAAACTCAAAAATCACAATTGTACTTTATTGAGATATTACCGACCCAGCAAATGTTTCCACATGCAGTAAGTGGCGAGACTGCAAATGCTGAACCCGTGAAATTTTTTACTTCTTCTTTTTTTTTTTGTATACAAGATCGAGGCTCGTGAAAGAGCTAACATTAATCACACAAAACACAAAATAAGGGGAGCGGTAGACAAGATGGGGAGAGAGGGGGAAGGACACAAACACAACATTTGAGAGCAGGGACATCGAGAGAACTGTGGGAAGGACAGGGCTTGGGGGGAGGTGGGAGAGGCATAAAACATATGGACACTGCAAAGACTTCCTGGAAAGAAGTTGGAATTTTTAAAAAGTGTATCTGGGGTGAATTAGCGGGGGAAGAAAAGATCAAGGTTTTGAATGGGGGAAGATAAGAGATGGTGGTGAACAGCTGTTTTAAAGACCTGGAGAGGGGAGTGGGATTGAAGGGAGTGGGGGAGTGTGTTCCAGAGGCGGGAGAAAGGGGGAATGAAAGAGTGAAGGTGAGCAGAGAGCCTAGATTTTGGCAGTTTAACCATAAGAGGGTTGCTGGAAGATCTTGTGCGACCTGTAGGAATATTTGGGGGACAGGGCCCAGAGAGAGCTGGGGGAGCAAGGCCGTAGAGGAGTCGGTAGAAGACAGAAAGACCACCAACCTGCCTGCAGGGAGTGAGTGAAAGGCCCTCGGAGTTAGCTTCATCGCAGGAGATTCCAATGATTCTGAAAGCTTTGGTTTCAACAGCGTGAAGCCGACCTAGGTGTGAGGCAGGAGCCTCACAGAGTGGGGAACAGTATTCCATTGAGCTGCGGATGAAAGCCTTGTATGTGGTGAGGAGCTCAGGTGTGCCAAGGAAGGACTTCGTACAACGGAGGATGCCCAGTCGGCGACTGGCTTTGGAGGCCAGCTTGGAAATGTGGTTTTCCCAAGAAAGATCATGGCAGATAGTGAGACCCAAAGGCTTGAGCGACAGAACTTCTTGGAGAGGATTGTTGAGAAAGTAGATGGGAGGGTTTTCCAGTCGGTCGTTTCGGAGAGACATAGTAAGAGCGCGAGATTTGTCAGGATTGAAAGACACGTTCCACTTGTTTGACCAGTCTGTGATTTTGTCCAGGTCTGCAGAGAGCGAGGAGGCTGCAGACTGCCGATCTGAGGGATGAGGAATGGAGCG
Organism: Myxine glutinosa; assembly: GCF_964187855.1. Classification (NCBI taxonomy): domain Eukaryota; kingdom Metazoa; phylum Chordata; class Myxini; order Myxiniformes; family Myxinidae; genus Myxine; species Myxine glutinosa. The sequence goes on along the minus strand of NC_136268.1, from coordinate 103,246,271 downwards.
GCAGAGAGTGGAGTCATCAGCAAAGAGATAGAGAGGATTTTCCAGAGAGTCAGAGAGATCATTGATGAAGACCAGAAAAAGCACAGGGCCCAGAACACGACCTTGGGGAACTCCAGCCAGAACAGGAAGGGGAGATGAGAGAAATCCATTCAGGGCCACACGTTGACTACGACCAGAGAGGAAGTCCGCAAGCCATGCGTGCAGATTTCCATGGACACCATAGGAGGAGAGTTTGGTGAGCAGAACTGGGTGCCAGACCGTATCGATGGCACGTGATATGTCAAGGGAGACAGCTCTGATTTCCTGTTTGGCATTGAGGACCGCCATCCATTGTTGAGACAGCAGAAGCAGCATGTCCAGAGTAGAATGACCTGGTCTGAATCCAAATTGATGATCGAAGATCAAGCCATTGGAGAAGAGGAAGGATTTGATATCTGAAGCAATGATGGATTCCATGACTTTGCTGATAATAATTGGGAGCAGGCTGATTGGTCTGTAGTTGCAAGGATCTGTTTTTGCACCTTTTTGTGTAAAGCGGTAATGTTGGATGATTTCCAAGATGCTGGCAGATGACCTTGAGCAAAAGAGAGGGTGAAAAGAACAGAGAGAGGGTGAGATACAGCGGTAGAGCAGGATTTTAGGACCCGTGGGCTGATACGTCTGGTCCAGTTGCAGAATCAGAGGCGAGGTTTGACAAAAACTTCTCCACCTTGTCAGGAGAGAAGGACACAGAGTCCAGGAGCAGTTGGGTTCGACTGGGTACGGTGGGAACAGAGAGAGATGGGTTTGGGACACAAGATTTTGAGGCAAACACAGAGTTCAGGCATTCGGCTTTGTATGTGGTTGCGGTGTCAACCTACAACATTTGTACACCCATACTAGTTGCGGTGTCAACTGTGTAGCCAACTGTGTAGCCATAATGTGTGTAGCCATTTGTTTACATGCGGCAAGAGCACAGCTAGTATGGGTGTAAACTCAAAATCATAATTGTATTGAGAAATTTATGGAACCACCCACCCACCTTACGACACCTGCTGGGACCTCAAAATACACAAAGTTTTGTGGGGCTAGCTCCAAAACTGAGGTAGTAGTTCGGGAACAGACAGACACTCCTGCTTTACTACAGACTTGGCATTTAATATGGAATTATTTTTTTTCTTGACTTGGGTTTACTTTCTTAACTCAGTATATCAATCTGGTGAGTTTCTTTTACACTTTGGTGATTTATTTGTTAAAAGAACCATGTCACTGATTGTCTGTCGCAGCAAGAAGTCAACAACAGGATTATATCCCAGGTGGCGTGGCAAAATGTACGAACAGGTGCATTTGATGATTGGCTTCACAGTCGGGTATACAAGGGTTGTTGCGTTCTGTATTAGTGGAAAACAACTGCTGCACGTCTCCAAAAGTTATTGCCGCTTCCTCTGGAGATGGTCCGTCAACTCGACAATGCTGTTTGTCATGGAGTGGTGGCTTTACGAAATTACGGCATGAAACAGCGTGCTATTGCTCGGCAGTATGGCATCACTCAAGGTCAGGTGTCAAAGATCCTGAAACGAAATGCTCAGAGGGGTGTCCCTACTCCAATACCGAGGCCAGGACGTCCCCGCAGAACCACAAGGAGGGATGATCGCCAGCTGCATCGGTTAGTCCGCAATGGCTGTACCAAGTCAGCTAATCGGCTTAGGGCTGAGTGGCAGCAACTGAAAAATATGCCTGTATCCAGAAGGCCAGTCAACCAACGACTGGTTCAAGCAGGCTATCGTGCCAGGCATCCCCTGAGAAAGCCATGCCTGACCAGACAACACCGCCAGCGCCGATTGCAGTGGGCCAGAGAGCACCGTCAATGGCAGCCAGGACACTGGAATCACGTGATCTTCAGTGACGAGTCTAGATTTCTGGTCTATCGTCAAGATGGCCGCGTCCGAGTGCGCAGACAAGTGCATGAAGCCGACAACAAAGATTGTATAGTGCCAAGAGTCCAAGCTGGAGGTGGTGGGGTGACCGTTTGGGCTGCTTTTCATGCAGGGGGGAAAACTGACCTGGTTGTTCTGAATGGAAACCTGAACCAGTTCAAGTACAGGGCCATTCTGGAAGAAACATTGCTTCCATTTGCTCGTGCAGCCTTTCGAGGAAACTTTGTCTTCCAAGATGACAATGCACGGCCTCATCATGCTCGCATGATCCAACACTTTCTTGCTGACCGTGGTGTAGAGCATATGGAGTGGTCTGCCATGTCCCCGGATATGAATCCGATAGAGAACTTGTGGGCAGAATTAACGCGTCAAATCGACCACTTGGACCAGCAGCCGACCTCTGTGCGTGAATTGCAGCAGGCTATTGTCACTGCATGGCAAGCGATTCCTGTCCAAACCTTGGCAAATCTCGTGAACAGCATGCCTCGACGTGTACGTGCTCTCCTGAATGCTCATGGGGGTTACACGAAGTACTGAACTGTAATTTTACTGTCCGTAATCCCAGTGGTAATTTAACTTTTGTTTTTGTTTAAAAAAAAAATTTGGCTAATGTGCAAAATAAAGAGATACTTCTGGAAAACGTACAGAAGTTTAACACAGTACTGTCCGTGAATTGAGTTCGAAAAAATATTCCATATTAAATGCCAAGTCTGTAATTCCAATGAACTTTTGGTTCTAAGACATCTTGAAAGTAAGTTCACCCCCACAAAAAAAAAATTCCATATTAAATGCCAAGTCTGTTTCTAGACAAGAACAATGGAACTTGTGATAAGAGCTTAAGATTCAGCCAGAAATCCTGATTCATTCATCTATTTTGCTATGATGCAATAATCAACTACAAAGAGCAATCAAAGACAGCGGACCCTCTCCAAGGCTAGCTTTGTGTGGTGTTTGTGTACTGGTGTGTTTGTGTGGTGTGTATACAATGCATTGGCAACGTAGGTTTATATTCATAAAGCAGACAAAACAGACCTTTTCGGTTTTATTGCATAGATTCACGTTCCAATTGTACGTATTTTACAGACGAATACACCCACTTTGCATGGGAGTGGCAGGAAGGGTTATGTTATTATCCTCTCTGGGGTATATAGATTACAGTAGATCTAGACTCAAGCCTCAATAGCATCTGGGCTATGTTCATTGTAAAGCGCTCGCCAAGTGGCAAGCCATTCATAATTGTATTGATACAATTCCGACTGGCATAATTGTATTGATACTCCATTCAAAACTTTTGATAAGGAACAGCTGGCTTGGCAAGCGCTGCCTGAGTGAACACACCCTGGGTTTCCTCCCTTTCAGTTTAGTATTAAACAGCAGTAGCGACCGTTTCAAAAGCTAATCATACGTGGTTGTGGTTTATACAGGTAGTGTTTTATTTGTGGTAGGCTTGTTCCACGAAACACCACAACAAGATAAGCTATTTATACATGTCAACACAGCATTTGCTCAAGGAGGAAAACCCCCTTGGGAGGGGGAGAGGATATTATTTGTGTCAATATTGTTTTGTAATAACATTAATTTTAATGTTATCATTAATGCTGTTATTACTTTTGTTATTATAAGTGGCCTTGGAAAAATGCCACGATTAGCTATCTTAACACTGATATTCACCTTAACACGGATGTAACACAAGACGGAAAACCCCGTTGGGGGGTAGGGGTGGAGGGGGGCATATTAAGTCGCGACATCCTCCATCGTGTGACCTTTAATCATTCTGTCACGTATGGATGAGATCGGACAAGTGACAACCGAATGTATCGCGGTCAGACAGACAGACACCAAATTGCGTATTTTGGTATGATAAACTTATTTTTCTAGTACGTACTTTATCAATGCACCTACATTCGTAATATAGATACTTTATAAACATGCTCGCATTGTAATTGCACATACTTTATAGACATGAACGCATTGTAATATTGTTTATTGTTACGTTTGTGGGGGTAAGGGATGAAATACCATAGTCCATAGTGGAGATATAACTGTGCAGGGGAGCATGGACCGCGTGCGAGTGGGAAGCCAATCTTGATGTATTTAAGTCGAAAAACTGTGAGCTTAAGTTCGTTTACGTGTCACCACACGGGGGGTGGTGGTGTGTTAACTAGGTAGGGTTAAGATTAGTTTCCCCGGTATGTGATTGCCTCCTGTGGTTTCTCCCTACATTTTTATAACAAGCAGGCCATTAAAATGTACGTCTTTAACCAACAACAACAACTGCCGACAGAAGCCCGAACATTCCCGAGCAGACTAAACCCCGCCTCCAAGGAATCAATAGACAATTAACCCCACACACCAATCAAGTAAGGACAAAAGGCCACACCCCAAAGTTTGTCATAGGTCGAGCCTGACCATGGGGCAATTGAGTGGAACTTCGGCGATTGGTCGGAGTGACGTCAGGGTGACGTCATCGAGAGAATTCGAGAACGGACGAAGGAGGAAGAATCTCTCACTCTCTCTCGTGCTGGCTATCGAACTGGGCGGACACTCTTGTCTCTGGCTCTCGGCTGCGGCTGGCTCGTGTGCGCTTTTTGGGGAGGAATATTCGGATCTCAGAGAACCTTTCCAACGTTGGAGCCAGGGGTGTTGTGTGACGGTGGTGTTTTCCGGGAGAGCTGGAGCTACGGCACGCTTCGGAGGGAGACAAGAGCGAAAGAGGAGCTTCGCGCCATCTTGTGCGTTTCCCGAGCGAGCGGCTTTGGGGCGCCTTGTGCCGCAGACTTCATTTGCGTTCTCATTGGAGCAAAGCTAAGTGCCGGCCAGCTTTAAAGCATTTTATTTTCATAATCTTTCCCCTTGTCTGTTTTCGTGTACGAGTGGAGATGTCTCAAGTTAGGACATTAGTTTTTACCTCACGTTCGTTTTTGGTTCTTTGGTTTACTTCATTAAATTCCTTACTGTGCATTTTCTCGTGTCTTGTTTGCATGGTGTCGGGTCTGAGGATGCACCCTTGTGGCGGCCATCAAAGGTAAGCGCTTTGGTTCCGTCCCGCACGCGCAAAAAAGTCCCGCAATTATTCGGAATTCACCTCGGCAGTAAGATCGATCGGCTATTCGGCATCCTGGGGTGTTAATCGCTGGTGACACGACAATATTGTGTCGACGTTCTTGTATTCTATTTGTACATTCTTAATTATAGAGGGAATCAGTGGAAAGAAAGAAAACATGTAATACTGGCTACCACCAGGAGGCATTTGTGGCCTAGGTTAGCAAATTATGTACAGACAGACAAACAAACAAACAAACAAACAAAGATAAATATTTTTCATTTCATTCATCTATAATTTGTTTTATTCATGTCCCATACCTCTACAGGAAATCAGGATTTACAGGATTTACCTCCCTATGGCAAAACGGAAACAAGAAAGAGCAATCCGAGATTGCAGACCCTCGCCAGGATGTGTTTTCAGTGGTTTTTAAGGCTTTTGTGTGAAAACAAATATGGCGGCCGAACCATGTGACCCATGACGTCATCATTCTTTTTTTCCTCCACCAATTTATTCCTAGATTATGCTCAAGAGATTTCATCTTGATCAGATGAAGTTTTGTACTTGTCGAATTATAACGTCATAATGGAGGCACCTATGACATCATCAACATTTTTTATTCCCCATGGAGAGTTCTTTACAATGAGCCATGTCTCAAGTTTTTCTATTCAGCACTTTCAGAGATATAGAGGTGCAAAGTTTTTCGGTTTTTCCAAGATGGCGGCCGAACCACATGACCTATGACGTCATAATTATCATAAAAAAATTATACAGGTGGAGTTGCACCTATGGTGAAAATTTCCTGTCAATCGGACCAACGGTTGCAGAGAAAATCATATTTATTCTGTGCGGACAAACAGACAAACAAACAGACAGACAGACAGACACACAGACACACAGACAAACAAACAGACTCTAATGCAATACCCTCTCCTCAGGCGAGGATAATAAGAAGCAATGATAACATGCATCAGTAAGGGCACTGGAGTTGCCTTGCTCTATACATCAGAAGAACATGAGAAAGAAATTGAATTATTTCAACTTCAATCGCATCCCAAATTGGCTTACCTGTTCGTAATCTTTCATGGTGAGTGCCCGAGATGCAATGAGCGGTGTTGGGATAACTTGCTCCAAAACTGCTACGACAGGATAAAAACATGAAGCAAGAAGCAAAAAATCAAATACTGTAATGAGAACATATATACAGTATTTACAATGATGCACACGCACGCACACTTGCAAGCACGCATGCACAATTGTTTCACAACTGTTCCTCACTGCAATTCTTATCATTCATTGAACAGTAGCAGATATTCCAAAATAATTATATTGACATTTAAAGGACGTTGCTAATTATACCAATTCTACAACATTCTACAAACTTAACTTCATTTTAATCGTTGAGGTTCATTTAGCAACAGTCTAAACTCTAAATAGTAAGCAACTGACAGTAAATACTTTAGTAACTTGTTAACGAGTGACAGTAAATACTTTTCTGGCTGTCTGGAGCAAACATTCTTGATAGAGGTTTCGACCATTTAAATCCAGAACTTCAACACACCAAAACGGTGCATCCACAACTTCGTGTAGATCCGCATCAGTATTCCTAAGACTTCACCTGCGTCGGCAATGCAACCGAACTATTTCAAACTTTATATCCTTAGCATATAGATTTACCTTTTGATGTTTACCTTCCTTAATAGTGGGTTTCATGTATTATCATGTACAGTACTAGGAAAAGTACCCATCCCCAGTGACGGGAAAAGCAAGCAGACGAACCCGGAAAGGAAAAGTTCAAGTTAATCTATCAATTTAAATTATTTCATGGACTTTAAAAAAGATCAACTTTCACTTTCACAACAAAAAGATCAACAAAAAAGGTTTCACTCAGAGCCAACGCTCTTATCTACTTATACCGTCCACCGCAAAATGGTGGTGGAACATCGGGCAGAGGATGTTAAATTTGTCTAAACAAGCGTTACGCCTAGGTCCCCCGTCAGTGAAGAGTGAAGTGATGTGAGTTGACAAAGTGGAAGACGCAAGGTGGCCATCTTGGATTTTGACGTGGCGACCCAATTTTCAATAGCGTTCTTCCTTATGCCTCGATACACCCACACACCAGATTAGAAGTTAGTAGTTCATTTATTTTTCAAGATATTCCGCTCACAAGGTTCAGACATTTACTTTTCAAGATATTGCGCTCACAAGGTTTAAATATGGTGACAGCCATCTTGGATTTTGACGTGGCGACCTAATTTTCAATAGGGTTCTTCCATATGCCTCGTTGCACCCACACACCAAATTAGAATTCGGTCCTTCGCTTACTTTTATAAAGAAGTACCCGGCATTGCCGGGCGGGGAGGGGGGAGGGGAGGTGAGGGGAACGGGGAGGAGGGGAGAAGAGGGGGGATGGGGAGGGGGAGGGATGGGAGGGGGAGGGGGAGGGATGAGAGGGGGAGGGGTGGGAGGGATGGGAGTGGGGAGGGGAGGGAAGGGTGAGGGATGGGAGGGTGAGGGGTGGGAGGGGGGAGGGGCAAGGGGAAGGGGGAGGGGGAGGGTGAGGGATGGGGGGTGGGAGGGGGAGGGGAGGGGGGGTGAGGGATGGGAGGGTGAGGGGGTGGGAAGGGGGAAGGGGAGGGGGATTGGGAGGGGGAGGGTGAGGGGTGGGAGGGATGGGAGGGGGGAGGGGGAAGGGATGGGAGGGAAGGGGGTGGGAGGGATGGGAGGGAAGGGGGTGGGAGGGATGGGGGAGGGAGGGGGGAGGGAGGGGGGAGGGTGAGGGATGGGAAGGTGAGGGGGTGGGAGAGGGAGGGGGAAGGTGGAGGGGGAGGGGGAGGGGGGAGGGTGAGGGATGGGGGGTGGGAGGGGTGGGAGGGGGGAGGGGAGGGGGGTGAGGGATGGGAGGGTGAGGGGGTGGGAAGGGATAAGGGGAGGGGGGATGGGGAGGGGTAGGGGGAGGGGTGGGAGGGATTGGAGGGGGAGGGGGAGGGGGAGGGGGAGGGTGGGAGGGATGGGAGGGGAGGGGGTGGGAGGGATGGGAGGGGGAGGGGAGAGGGGGTAGGGGGGAGGGAGTGGGGAGGGTGAGGGATGGGAAGGTGAGGGGGTGGGAGGGGGGAGGGGGAGGGGGGAGGGGAGGGGGAGGGGGGAGGGGAAGGGGGAGGGGGCGGGGGAAGGGGGAGGGGGAAGAGGGAGGGGGAGGGGAGGGGGAAGAGGGAGGGGGAGGGGAGGGGGAGGGGGAAAGGGGAGGGTGAGGGGGAAAAGGGAGGGTGAGGGGGAAAAGGGAGGGGGAGGGGAGGGGGAGGGGAGTGGAGGGGAACGGGGGGAGGGGAGAAGAGGGGGGGAGGGGAAAAGAGGGGCTAGGGGGAGGGGGAGAGGTGGAGAAGAGGGGGAGGGGGAGGGGGAGAGGGGAGAAGAGGGGGGATGGGGAGGGGGAGGGTGAGGGATGGGAGGAAGGGGAGGGCCAGTCAACAATGACGTTGCAGTTCTCATGGTCGGAGAGCAGCACAACAATCGCAACATCGTCCTGCATCTTCGCAAGAGCACGAAGCGGATTTTGGAGACTCACCGATCCTGTGACCCACGCCCTCCAGTACCTGCGTTGCCGGGTGGGGGAAGGGAGACCCGTACATTCCCAACCCGTACATTCGCCCTCTCGACTGAAGCTCGTATTCGATTCGTATTCGAAATCGAAAGGGGAAAGGGGAAATCCTTCGTATTCGAATTCGTAAACACAGAATATGAATTAAAATTTAATTCATATCGCACAAAATCGACACAAAACACGATCGCATAAAGGTGAAAAAACGCAATCGCTTTTCGCCCTGAATTACATGCAAACGTGTGACGTGTGACGGGATGGAACATCACGTGATCGCTCTGAGCGAATCAGCGAGCTGTTCTGGCACTGGCTGAGATTAGCGGGTACTTCGCTGAAATGCGCTGAGGTAAATATGAATAAAAAATATGGATCTCGTCAAATATGGTCTCGGCCATGTTCGTCCCAGGCTCAATGGCCGTCTATGCCAAATATCAAGCACGTGAGCCTCTCCCTTTTCGGAGTCTATCGGTAACATTACACACACACACACACACACACACACACACACACACACACACACACACACACACACACACACACACACACACACACACACACACACACACACACACACACACTGTGTTTTATATATATAGATTGTAGTGCACGTACGCACGGACGCACACACGGACGGAGGGGAAAACCATAGTCCCCCTTTCGCTCCGCGGTGTGACGGGGGACAAAAAAGAGAGGGAAAAAATATCCTGCTTGAGAAATAAAATTTGACATCAACATCATTCGTGCCTGTTCTCCCATCATTTCCAAAGTGAATATTGAGCTTTTCAAATGCAACGCGGGAAGAGGCCACAGTAAACGGGAGACAGACAAATGCACAGACAAAAATCACAGTTCACAATATATAAGATGGCTTCCCTTCAAAACAAAGGAACAAAAACAGCACCATCAAAACAAATCATTATGACAGGCTTCCTCGTGTAGCAGTACAAGGAGACCATTTAAAATGCCTTGACAAATAGGACTCAGTGGTGTTTCTAGTTAATCCAAAATTGACAAGAAATTAATTTGGCATCACAAAGATCTTCACACACATAGCAGCCATATCCAGCGACATGATTATCTGAGAAACCTTTGACATGGAAGGGTATTGGAATAGAACTGTTGGACAGGACACCACTTCAAACAGCCTCTCTTTACATGAGCTTATGTTCACATAACATACACTACATCAGGGGTGGCGAACCCGCGGCTCGCGAGCCGCATGCGGCTCTTAGCCAGCTCTTGTGCGGCTCGCGAGGGGCTGCCCTATGGGTGCATGTTTTCTCATTTTAAAATGTATTTCTATTATAAAATCAAAATGCATTTGAATATTTGACGATACTGTCAATAAATTTGCCAATATTTTTAAAATAAAAGATAATTTTGTGGTAATGTGTTTGACAGAAATCTCCCACTAGTCATGCATAAGCCCAAACATGAAACACACTTGTGCGCGCAGACCCGGAAGTTTGTTAGCTAGGCTAGCACTAGCCCAGCGGCAGTGACCGAATCGCCATGGCAGAGTCAGGAAAACGTAAAGCTAAGCGCAAATATGAAGAGGAGCACAGGGCATTTTTGTCTGAATGGGAGGAATTGTATTTTTTTACGGAGCGAAATGGGAAACCCTTGTGCTTGATTTGCCAGACTGCACTGTCGCATTTTAAGCTTCAAACCTGGAGCGCCATTTCACCTCACTCCATGATAACGTGGCCCGGGATTTTCCCAAAGGCAGTGAACTTCGCAAGCACAAGGTAAATGCATTGAAACGTCAGTCAGAGAAGCTGACTCAGTTTTTTCGGAAATTAACGAAGCACTCAGAGACGGTCACATTAGCATCATATCAGTTGGCATGGAACATTTCTCGAGCTAAAAAGCCATACAGTGAAGGGGAATTCGTGAAAACGTGTCTCAGAGATGTTGTTGCCATCCTCACTCCTGAAAATGACAGTTTGAAGCGTTCTGTGTCAGACCTGCAGCTGTCACGGCACACCGTTGAACAGAGAATATCAGATATTAACAACTCCATTGAAACACAGTTGCATACGGATCTTGAAAAATGTCGGTATTTCAGCATTGCTTTGGATGAGTCTTGCGATATTCATGATAAGCCACAGTTGGCAATATTTGTACGGTCTGTGTCAGAAGACTGCACAATTAAGGAAGAGCTGCTTGACATTGTGCCATTAAAAGATAGGACCCGCGGCATCGACCTGAAAGAGACACTCACGACTGTTGTTGAGAAGGCAAATTTGCAATTACCAAAACTAACAGCAATAGCCACAGACGGTGCACCAGCTATGTTGGGATCTGCAAATGGCCTTGTAGGGCTGTGTAAAGCTGACGACCGTTTCCCTGATTTTTGGACATTTCATTGCATCATCCATCAAGAGAACCTGGTGTCTAAGAAGCTGAACTTGGACCATGTCATGAAACCTGCGCTAGAAATTGTGAATTTTATTCACACTCATGCTCTCAAGCAGACAGTTCAAAAACCTCATAGCTTAACTGGACGAAGACCTTCCCAATGATCTGCTTCTCCACTGCACTGTGAGATGGCTTCCAAGAGGTAACATGCTTTCCCGTTTTTTTGAACTTTTGGACCCAGTGAAGCTGTTTCATTTCCCTCCTTGTTGAAGGCAAATGGAGAAGCAGCTGAGGTCACAAAAAAGAGCATTGCACGCTATGCAACACTGGTTGAAAATCTGCAGCAGAGTTTTGAGGACAGATTCTGCAACCTGAAGAAACAACGGCCACAGATCACATTCCTCATCAACCCTTTCACTGCTGAATCGGATTGTTTAAAAGCCCCCTTAGTGGCAGATGAAGCAGCATCCCAGTTGGAGATGATTGAACTTTCTGACGATGACAGACTTAAATGTATCTTGAGAGAAGGAACCACAGGCACAGAGTTTTGGAAAATTGTGCCCACAGACAGATACCCCAGTGTCAAACAGGCTGCACTCAAGCTAATGTCAATGTTTGGATCAACTTACGTCTGTGAATCAGTTTTGTCTACACTGCAACAAGTGAAGTCAAGACATCGCTCTGTTCTTACGGACACACATGTGAAAGAGTTGCTCCGAGTGGCCACAACTGAGTACAAGCAAGACCTGAAAATGATTGTGGAAAGCAAAGACTGCCTGGTGTCCCACTGAAGGTAATGAATGAGTGACTACATAATTATTATGTACACAACAACATAATTAAAATATTTTTTGTTAAATCCCCCTAAGCTGACTATCCAGTCCAGCTGTGCCCAAGTTTCTCCAGCGATGTTCTCAACGTGCCCAGAGGCCATTCCAGACAATAAAAACAAATCTGGTGAGTACTTTTCACCAAACCACCGAAGGCTCACCTGGTATGTTAAATGAGCTGGCTTCAGATGCTCCACTTGCATTGCAATAGCCTGGGAGTTTGGCACTATGGGGAGAGGAAAGAAAAATGAATGAGGAGAAAATCACATGATATTCTATGATTAACAGTGAATGGGTGAAGAAAGAAACAGCAGCAATGGTGATGTGAATATGAGGGCATCAAGCATATCAACAATAATGGTTAAAACTCTTACAAACTAGCCCCATTGTTCAGAACGCACAGCATCTGCAAGCCTTTTGAGACCCTGGTGATGGCATTCAATGTGGTTATGGCGATTCCCTGTTACGAGATGAGATCATTCCCTTGTGAGTAATGTGATGGTTCAGATGCCTCTGAATGATGAAAGGTCTTGTGGTTTAACATATTGGGAACAAATCAGTATATGGAAGCAGGCAGCAGCCATGCAGGCCAAGCTTAATTGCACTTCAGTTAGTTTATGATAGTGCGTTAATAATGGTGCCATGGTATATCAACACCATATCATGCGTTGACGTCAGTGTATTGTAATTCAGTTACAAAATGAGGACATACCTTAGAACATTTATATATATATATATTATTTTTTTGGGGGGGTCATTTTTTTGTTGAAAGTAATGATTGTGGTTTTATGAAATGTGTTTTGCAGCTTTACTACTGAATTTAACATTTCACATTATCTTTGCAAAAATTAAAACAGCTGTCCCAAACAAAGGCAAAAATGACCACAAATAAAGATCTTGCTACAACACAGAGTGGAAAAGCGTGGTTCCAAGATTGGCACCTTGACAAGTACCAGCACTTAAGTGTTGTGAGTGGAATGATGGCAGTATCCACAGGGCAATGCTGAACCTGTGGGAGATATCTCTGGCCGAATGTGCTCATATGTTCCAAGAAAGACTGTGAGGGTGAGGGCATGAGCGAGGGCGAGAGGGCAGCTGGCACGGCATCATACAAGTAGAGCAAGCCCCGGGGATGACTGATCAGGCTCTTCATTGTTACAGGTATATAGATTCTCCATAACAAGCCAAGTCGGGAGCACACCTCGCAAGGACAAATCACCTGGCCACACATGGTTTATGGCCAATCTTCACCAATCGGATGACTGTGCCACCAACCATAGTTCCAGCCGTAAGGCCCAATCTCCTGTGGGCATGCCTGGAGTCCCACAGGTAAGGCCTCTACCTGGCCCATTTGCCACTTTTCTTCATCTTAGACAATTAGCCATATTGTCTTCTCAATAAGATGACACTGCTCCCCTTCCCCCTTCCTTCCTGCTTTCTCAGTTTGTGTTGACTCTTGCTGAATATGTGCACTTGCTGTATCCCATATAATATTCATTCTTGGGTAAAATGCCAGGGGCATAGAAAAGGCCCCTTTATATATGCTATGTGCCATGTGGAAAAGTATAGAAAAGGAGGGACATTCAAAACAAGACCAAAAGTCTAACAGCGGCGTCACCGGGCTTGTAAAATATTATAAACCACAAACACATATGATTAGCTTTTTAAACAGTCGCTAATGCTGTTTATAACATTGAAGCAAGAAATTTGGAGGAATCGCGAGACGTAAGTTTTACTTACAGAACTGAGTGAAGATCTACTGTAATCTGTATACCCCACAGGGACTGGAGGTGTGCTCATTTACCAAGCAGCTAGCCAGCGCTTGCCAAGCCAGCCATTCCTTAAGGGTTTTGAATGGAGTGCTTCCTCGAATGCTTTAACCACTTGGCGATCTCTCCACAAGAAACTTGGTAAATGAACACACACCCAATGTTCTTGAGACCCGACCATAGAGAGACTGCAATCTATATACCCCAAAGAGAAATGACCTTTCCTGCCGCTCTCGAAGTGAGCGGGTGTTTACGCCGTAATGACATCATATACGTAATGACGTAATGACGTAGCATGACGGCCGAACACAAAACTGCCGCTACTTTAATAAGATATATATTTAACCTCCAGTACGTTTGCAGTCACCACAAAGGGATTAGTGTTACGATTAGATTTAGTATAATAATAATAATAATTATGTTACGTTATTATTACAAAATAAATAAAAAATTAAACCGAGGTGAATTCCTTACTTCCGCAGTTACACCGCTTCCATCCATCAACTTTCCATTCACAACATTGGGATTAAAGTGTTTTGGTTATATTTACGATAATATTATTATTATTATTATTATTATTACAAAAACGATACAACTGAAACGATACCACTGTATTAAGAAACCTGGGTTTCATTTGTCCGAAGCAGACGGTGAGTCATAATGCCTAAGGCCTATATGTACCGTATTGTTGGAAGAGCCGATGCTTTCGATATCTGATGGTCATTTTAACAATCGGTTTTATGTGTTTCACACTGAATGAAAAACGTCAAGGTAGAGTACGGCGATAGTGATATATGACAGGTTCGACGATATGTTCAGCATGAACGGCATACAGTGCATTCAGAATGTATTCAGACCCCTTCACTTTTTTCACATTTTGTTATGTTGCAGCCTTATGCTGAAATCGTTTAAATTCATTTTTTCCCTCATCAATCCACACTAAATACCACATAATGACAAAGAGAAAACAGGATTTTAGAAAGTTTTGCAAATTTATTAAAAAGAAAAAACTGAAATATCACATTTACATAAGTATTCAGACCCTTTCCAATGACACTTGAAGTTTAGCTCAGGTGCCTCCCATTTCTCTTGATCATCTTTGAGATGGTTCTGCACCTTGATTGGAGTCCACCTGTGGTAAATTCAATTGATTGGACATGATTTGGAAAGGCACACACCTGTCTATTTAAGGTCTCACAGCTGACAATGCATATCAGAGCAAAACCCAAGCCATGAGGTCGAAGGAACTGCCTGCAGAGCTCAGAGATAGGATTGTGTCAGGGCACAGATCTGGGGAAGCCGACAAAAAAATTTCTGCTGAATTGAAGGTTCCCAAGAGCACAGTGGCCTCCATAATTCTTAAATGGAAGAAGTTTGGAAGAACCAGGACTTCCTAGAGTTGGCCGCCCAGCCAAACTGAGCAATCGGGGGAGAAGGGCCTTGGTAAGAAGAGAGGTGACCAAGACCCCGATGGTCACTCTGGCTGAGCTCCAGAGATCCTGTGTGGAGATGGGAGAAACTTCCAGAAGGACAACCATCACTGCAACACTCCACCGATCTGGGCTTTATGGCAGAGTGACCAGACGGAAGCCTCTCCTCAGTGAAAGACACATGAGAAAGCCCGCTTGGAGTGTGCAAAAAAGCACCTAAAGGACTCTCAGACTGTGAGAAACAAGATTCTGTATATATATATATATATATATATATATATATATATATTGTTACGGATCTCCGACGTCGGCTCTCCCCTTATCAAGAGGGAGTTAATCCCCTTGTCCTTTTATCTGGCCGACGCGAGTCCTGGAAGTTATAACGTTCCTTCCGGTCGGTGGTAAATAGGGTTGTTGGTCGATTCTTAGTCCTATTACCTAATTACTACCACCGACCGTAAAGCAAGGGAATAACTCCCGCTTGAACCACGGATATTGATGGGATATGCCGAGCGGATAGCAATCCGCGATC
>NC_136268.1:103208292-103225792 GCF_964187855.1 Myxine glutinosa | reverse complement strand
GATAACATCCTGCGACCTCATCTGCTGCCATTCCTGCTAGACCACCCAGAACTGAGAACCTTTCAGCATGACAACGCTCGTCCCCATGCTGCTCGCTTTACCACTGCATTTCTCCAAGGCGAGAACATCAACACCATGCAGTGGCCTGCGCTCTCCCCTGACCTGAATCCCATAGAGTACCTGTGGGATGAGCTTGGGAGACACGTAGTTGGCAGGGCCAGGACACGGGCAGAGCTGCTTCAGACATTGAGGACTGAGTGGGACAGAATCCAGCAGCAATCCATCCAAAGACTGGTAGGCAGTATACGCCGACGATGCACTGCCTGTATCCAAAACAATGGTGGCCACACACGCTATTGAAAGGGGACTGACATTGCACCCTGTGCCGTTCTGTACTGTAGAACAAACCTCACGGTAGCTCAGTCCGCCTTGCAGCATGCCCAGGGCACGCTGCCGTTGATCCCTTGACAATCGTGGCATGTTGATTGAAATGCCCATTTTGCACTGGCCTTTTTAAAGCCAATATCAAGACATCACGTGCAGCTCATTAAAATCATCCCGTACCCCTTGGCTAATCACTGACAGTCAAAACGGCTGTTCAACAGCTGTGCTATGAAGTGACCATTGAAGGTTCAAGTGACCATCCGTCACCATTTTGTCTGACAGTGAGGACACTATTGTCCACAAATACATTCACACATTTACTACACGCAGTGTTATTGTTGATATTTAAAGGTTTGAAAGGTGGTAAGTTTCTTTTGCGTTTCAGTATATATATATATATTGTTACGGTCCGCGGTTAAGGATGTTGTTTGCCGAGCGAAGGCACCGCGACCTAACAGTTTTCCCCGATTCACCCGATTCACCGGATTCACCCAGACGTTGGCCGTATCGCGCCACAGCTATTCAATATGGAAACCTCTAAAGCGACCGAATGTAAAGAGGAAGAAGAAGAAGACGTACTGAGGAATAACAGGTTTTATTAATTATTTTCACAAGCCAAAGCAAAGAGAGCAGTTGGTTATACACAGAAAATGGAAGGAGCAGGCACACAGTGAAATCTTTAGCTTACCTATGCAAGCTTAATTAATAAACCCCAGGACAACATTAAAGACAGACGGACGATCACACTTACACGGGGAAATGCAGGCAGGAATGAATGGCTTGGAGATGGGTGGCTTTTAGAGGCAAGGAAGGTTCAGCGGGTACTGGGCACGGTCGGGCCAGAAGGCACCGCCGTCAAGAAGCCGAGCTTTGGTCCCAAACTGCGCGGGCGAAGTTCCTTTCTCTGTACTGCTGCCGCGTGCGCTCCTTGCGTTGCCCCGGTCCGCTTTTCCTGCAGCGCGGCACGTTTCACGGCGGCTCGGTCACACCTGCTCGTCTCCAGCGCATCTCCTGGACCCATCTCCATAAAAGCTCATCTCGTATCTCTTTGGGGAGCGTCCCGCGGCGGGTTATATAGGCCCCGCCCTTCACCCTTTTCGAACCTTCCCCAAACGTTCTCTCTCCGCCCTCTCAAGCCAAACCCCTTGTTCTGGGTTGGATGAGCGGGGCCGACTTACTCCTCCCCTCTATGACGAGGTGGAGACCCGCCTTTCTTCTTCGGCGTTACCTCGTGCGTAATGGAGTCAAATGCAGCAAAGTGGACGGCAGATGAAAATGCAGTAAAGTGCCTAAAGAGGCAATTGCAGCAAAGTGGCAAACCTGGCACTTGGAAGCTGCCATGGGGCGTCAGAGGGCCTACTCTTATTTAATTCGGTGCAATGAAGAGTCAAACTAGTGGGAAACACATCCTTAGCCTACACAGAGAATAAGGGACTAACTATTTAAAAGGATATATCGTGTCCTGTGTGTAGGTTTATGGAATTAACTAAGAGGACGAGCTGCTACCATTCTTTACATTACGAGGGTCAGTTACACACAACAAAACCATACTTTTCACATTCGTTACACTTTCTCAAAATTGTTACACTTCTCAAATCCGTTACACTTCTCAAATTCGTTACACTGCACCCTCCTTTCTTCAGGCCCGTTCTCGGGCCTACAAAACTTTAAGTGTGACACGTAGGTGTAATTCCCTGTACAATTAACCTGACCCTGAGTGTGACAATTTTAAAACACAAATAAATATGTCCCCCTGCTGCATTGCACCCTGCCTAACAGATTTGCGCCCACAGGATAACCGAATTACGGAATTGTTTTCAAGCTATACATTTACGGTGGGGAGCATTATTTACAGTGACGTTATTTCTTATTTACAACGCAACCCAGGACCTGTGTTTTTTTGTTTTTTTTAGGGAAACAAAAAGAAGGAAATTCCTGTTGGGAGGGAGGAGACAGCACGCATTGCATCGATGCACCAGTACCAATAACACCAAAGCACCCAAAAGCACCCAAACGCACCAACCAGTGCACAGTCATTACTGTTTGCAATAAACACACAAAAAAACAACTGGTGGTGGTCTTCTTCTTCTCTGCTGGGCCGATGTTCTTCCCGATGTCTTCTTGTTTCATGCGGCCTACTTGGACATATAAAAAGCACAAACCGTGTCCATTTTTATTTAGGGCCACAGGGGCCAACTAAGGGTGGTCCACCTGTTTGGCATAGGTGCCACCTTACCGAGGTCCGCAAGCAAGATTCCCTGGCCACTATGGCCGGTCTCCAACAGAGGTGCCCTGCCCCAGAACCTGGGGTCTATCAAGTGGTACTTGGCCGCAGAACAGCGGTCCATAAAGTGGTACATCAATGCAATGCATGCTGGTTGAGAGGGTCCTGGCACACAAGACGACCTCCGCACGCTCCCCTCAACACCCAGTGGCGCACAGTCCTCAGGTGGGAGACAAAAGGGGGGGAAAGACAGATGAGCGAGGGGTAAGGTCACAAGGGTACACATCAAACAAGGCAATGCAAGGCGAAGTGCGTATGGAGAGCGAAGTGAGAAAGCTCGTCCCTACCGTACGTCACCCCCCCCCCCTGTCACCTACTCTACCCTTGCCCTTACCCCATATTTACAAAATCTACACCTTTACAAATCCGTCGCTACCGTCACATCTTCCCCATATTTCCCCTACACCAAATTCGTCTCCACAATCCCTCTATCCAAAATTTGCCATCACCCAATTCATCATCACCCCTCATAAGGAGGAAGAGAGGGAACATCAAGGCACAATGTCACACCCACGTCATGATGCGTCTCATCTTCCAAAACATTTGCATCATAAAAATAACAAAAACCACCTGGCATGGTGCGGAGTACCTGTCACCTCAGGTGAGTGGATGCAGATGGTGCAAGGAGATTTTCATCCTAACTACTTTCTAAATGACATTAACACGCTTTACACTACCCGGGGTCTTTCCCTGCCAATCCATTGGCCAACTTACACTATGGGTTCTTAAAACCAATTCCCATTGACCAAACTGTGGTGCTTCTCCATTTTGGGGTCTCACTCCCCCGATTCATCTCCCGGTGCCCTTGCACAATTTCTGGGCTGAGACGTGTAGCTCTCCCAACAGGTCTACCCACCTGCACACCTCCACCACTGTAGTTGCCACCCGAGCTTACCTAGCTCCTCACCCTAACCTAACTAACTGGGGAAGGCCCCTCCTGGCTCTGTCACCCCACTCGGTGCCCTCTGGCACTGGGCTACCCGGGTCCGTCCTCCGGATCCTCGGGCCCCATCCACAACTACCGGCTCCCAGAGCCCACCTGCGGCCTCACCTGGCCGACATCCTCACAGTGGTGGAGTGCCCAAACCAACTACACACACTAACAGGCTACACGCCCAGCCATTTCCACAACACTAATGCACCCATCCAAATACCATTCTTTCACCCGCACCACAGATGCCAATATCCAACCACAATTTACCTACACCCTCTACCTAACACTTACACTACCCTCCCCGGGTATTCGTGATGGGGGTCCACTCTTCCCCCATTCACACCTCCGCACCATCCACTCCACTCCACAGTTTCCATCCTACTCACTCCACGACCATCCATTCCAATACTCCATGTATTCCACACTCCATGTATTCCACACAACCAATCTCCATTCACCTGCAGTTGCACACCTGTGCAATCTTACCTGGTGCCACCTGCACCCTCCTTCTCCCTGGACCATTTGGTCAACACAATACACATCACCATCACTCATCCATACACTGCTCCATCCACCTGTTCAGTTGCACACCTGTGCAATCACACCTGTTCCTTACACACTTTTCACAATACACTTCTATACACCTCCAACACTCACACGGCATCATCTAAACTACCTGTTGCCCTGCTAACTTAGTGCACCCCGTCTTCCCTTTAAACTAAGCACATACCACGTCATTATCATCCACTCTAAACTACCTGCGTCCCCACTACAGGTGTCATTGTCACTACCTAATCTTAACGTCACCTAAGGTCATCTCTCTAGATCCCTACACACGATATATCCTAACCCTCCTGGGCTAGTTTACACTGCCATAAACCCCATAAATCTAGTGCTCCTTTGCCCCCGCTGTGAGGGATGACAGTGTTGCCATCCCACCACATGGGGCATCTCCCACTACCAATTTTGCACATCAAATTTCAACAAATCAAAAATTTGCCAATCACTACCCATCATCTGCCAATCAGTACTGCCAATCCTTTGCCAATCATCAAATTTTGCCTTTTTCTAATTTTGGGTCCAAAACACTAACCTCATCACCCGTCTACTTACTAGATCCTCTCGGTGCGCCAATTCACTTCTAAAGCTCGGCTTCGTACAGCCGAGCAATGAATGCGGGTTGTTTGGTGCCAGCGGCTGGATACGTCCCGCATTCGGTGCAGGGAAGGAGGTTTACCCGGGCCGAGGTCCCACGTACCACCTCGGCGTGGAGCCATCCAATGTCCCGATCTCGACCTGCCGGCACGTCTCAACAAAATGTGGTCGCCATGACGACCCTTCCTATCGGGCTGCCCGTTCCGCCTAGCGGAGCACGGACGCCGTTCCAAGCGCGGCCCAGCGTGGATCACGTACGGCGGTCCTTTCGAACCCGCCGTGGTTCGGATCCCCGCTGGTCCTCGCGGCACGCGAAACCCGGCATGCACCGAGGGCCCGATTCGGCTAAATGTCGTTCTAACCGCTAACCCGGTTACCGTCGATGCCTCACTGGCATGCTTACACCCCGCAGCCCGTTCCTTGCTCATACATCCAGCTGTTCCCATGCTCCTCGTCATTGCACCTTCTCTTACACACCTCGGTACACTCATTCCGCTCACAGACTTGGTCACACACCTGACCACCGAACACCTTTGCACACACTCGTCGTTCGCACACCTCACCAACACACCTCTTCGCTTTCTCCTCGGTCACCTCCTCCGTGACAATCACAGGTGTGCTCTCACTCGCACACCCAACCATGTGCCTCACTACCAACTCAAGTGTGCATTCCCACACACGCTCTACCATTCCAAGTGTGCATCCTTCCATTCCAGGTGTACATCCTCTCTCACCTGTCACAACCAACTCACGCTCCGTGTCACTCTCACTACTTTCACCACCACTCTTGACAGCGCACTCACCCTTACTCTCGACAGCGCACTCTTTCCTCATGCACCTGTCCGTTACACACCTTTCTCACGCACCCTCTTGCGCACACTCTCCCGTTACATCCTCTGTAACACTCACCACAGGCGTGCATTCTTCCTTACTTTTGACAGCGCACTCTTTCCCCATGCACCCGTCCGTTACACACCTTTCTCGCGCACACTCTCCCGTTACATCCTCTGTAACACTCACCACAGGCGTGCACTTTCTTGTTACATCCTCTGTAACACTTCTCACTACGCGCTTCCATGTGCTCCCTCGCACACGCGCTACGACCGACTCACTCTCGACAGCACACTCACTCCTTGGCGCGCACTTTTTCCTCACACACCCCAGAGTCGGACATTCTCGCACACCTCCTCCTTCGCACACCGTACCTGTCGCACACTTCACCAACGGCCTCTCACGAACACCCGGATCCAAATCAACCCCCAAGCCGACTGAAGCTTTCCTCACATCATATACATTTCCACGTATATCGCCACTCACCTTGGCACCTCGTCTCTGCACCTCCTTCACCACCTGCCAACTTTTATTTGGTTGGTGAGCACATATTCATGATTTGAACACAGACCTTGAACATATTCCATCACCTCCTCCTGTATTTCTCTCTTAGTTTCTGTCCGTCTCTTCTTAATTTCACTCACCTCGTCTTCCACTTCCTCTAATTTTTGCTTCACCTCTTTTATTTCCCGGTGCGTCTCCTCTATCTCGTCCTCTAAGGCTACCGTGACCGTCTCTATGTGCATCCTCACCTGCCGGTCCTTTGTCTCCATTACTTCTGTCACCTCTTCCAACTTCTTCGTCAACCCCTCATGTACCATCTGACATTCCTTCTGCGTCGCTATTAATTCATTTTTAATGTCTTTTTGTGTCGCTTTTAATCCCCCGATTATTGCAGTGTTCTTTTCCACTTGGTCCACTAGTTCCTTTTGTCCCACTGTCAGCTGTTCTACTCCCTTCGTCAGACCCTCAATGCCCCCCTGTAACCTAGCCGTATTATTCCTCACCTCTTTCTCTATACGCTTTTCACCTCGCTTTACCTCCTCGCATACCCCCGAGATCTCCTCTCTCATCTCCTCCCTCTCTTTTGTAGATGCCGCCCTCATCTGTCCCAATTCATCCCTCTGGGCATCCAGTTTGGTTTCTACCCCGATTTTCACCTCCTCTATCTGCTCTCCCATTTGTTTAATTTCTCGGGCGGATTGCTCCCCTATCTCCCGCAATTTGTCTTCCATCCTATTTTCTAACCCCATTAACCCCTTCTTTACCTCTTTTATCCCGTTGTCTAACCCCTCAAATTTATTGTCTAACTTCCCAAATTTTTTGTCTCATCCCTCACCGGTGCCCCTCGCTTCGTCCCTCATTACCCCCAATTGCTCACTCTGAGCCCTCGCTTCGTCCCTCATTACCCCCAATTGCTCACTCTGAGCCCTCGCTTCGTCCCTTATTTGCTCACCCATTTTGGCTTCCAATCGCTCACTCTGAGCCCTCGCTTCGTCCCTTATTTGCTCACTATTCTTGTCCATAAGGGCCTTCATTTGTATCATAAAAAGGTTCAAATCCACCGGTGGCGCTGCTACGGTCGCGGGCACGGCAAAATTTGGTGCCGCTACACCCACGTGCGCGAGGACGCCATTTTGCGTGCCTGAAACCTCCTCAACCACCTCTTCCATATACATTTCCCCGAGGTCCTGGGTCGATTCTACCTCGTCTATCTCTCCCACCAGCATCCCGTCGCCTTGACCAGCCATGGCGCGATTTCAAAATTCGGGTTTTGTAAAACAAAAGCAATTTCGGTACTTTGTAATTTTGAGCGCGTTAAACGCTTCAGGTCCGAATCCGACACACCTGACACCAATTGTTACGGTCCGCGGTTAAGGATGTTGTTTGCCGAGCGAAGGCACCGCGACCTAACAGTTTTCCCCGATTCACCCGATTCACCCAGACGTTGGCCGTATCGCGCCACAGCTATTCAATATGGAAACCTCGAAAGCGACCGAATGTAAAGAGGAAGAAGAAGAAGACGTACTGAGGAATAACAGGTTTTATTAATTATTTTCACAAGCCAAAGCAAAGAGAGCAGTTGGTTATATACAGAAAATGGAAGGAGCAGACACACAGTGAAATCATTAGCTTATCTATTCAAGCTTAATTAATAAACCACAGGACAACGCGAAAGACAGACGGACGATCACACTTACACGGGGAAATGCAGGCAGGAATGAATGGCTTCGAGATGGGTGGCTTTTAGAGGCAAGGAAGGTTCAGCGGGTACTGGGCACGGTCGGGTCAGAAGGCACCGCCGTCAAGAAGCCGAGCTTTGGTCCCAAACTGCGCGGGCGAAGTTCCTTTCTCTGTACTGCTGCCGCGTGAGCTCCTTGCGTTGCCCCGGTCCGCTTTTCCTGCAGCGCGGCACGTTTCACGGCGGCTCGGTCACACCTGCTCGTCTCCAGCGCATCTCCTGGACCCATCTCCGTAAAAGCTCATCTCGTATCTCTTTGGGGAGCGTCCCGCGGCGGGTTATATAGGCCCCGGCGGGTTATATAGGTTATATAGTCGGTAGTATCAGAGTCAGAAATTTGACATGCAGCTGTTTTGAGGCCCATAAATAAAAATGAAAGGATTGACCGATTGCTACATACAATAGCTCTTTGGAAAGGTATTATTGTGCTCTGTAGCAATATATAATCATCATAGGGATAGGGATATAATTCACTTATACACAAATAGTCAAAATCATGATTTTATTGGTATAATCATATGTATTATAGATACCAGAATGACATAATTTTTATTACAGTAGAATCATATATACACAATCTTAGCATTTATCATCTTAATACGAGTACATCTGACTATGGATGAACATGAAAATAGAAACAAAACAAAGATACTGTAGTTTTCATGGATATTTCTGACAGTTTAGTCTTGAGCTGCTCGCTTTCGAAGATTCGGTTTCTCCTTGCGGTTGTGCTCAACAACTTGTAGCACATTTTGGTAGTGGTCTTCACTTCTGGCTGCTGAAAGGAAGTCAGAGCTAAGCTTAACTCCCCTTTCTGCAGAGTCATTCACCACATTCAAGGCTTCAACATTAGTCCATGATGTCTGGTAGGCTGCAGAGTTAGTCCATTCTTGAACATCGGTAACTAGAAATGCCCAGTCAAGCTTCAGATGATGAAATAGGTACCATGAATCTGGTCCAACAAAATCAGCCAGAGTGGTCTTCTCAGTCAAGTCATCAGGAAATCTGGGCTTTCCAAACCCAGTACCAAACCGTCCTTGTGGGTTGGTTACTGGAAAATCTGGCTGAACCTCCAGAAGTCTGTCTGCCAGAGCATGGCGATGGTCATGAGGAACAACTGAGCTGAAGAGGGCAAGTGGAACCATCTCTTCTGTGAGGTACCAGAGATGTCGTTTGAAGGCTTTCAGGGCACTTCTTGAGATTCCAGCATTGACAGCTTCATACTGTTTCAGTTTGGAGATGAGCTGCAGGTCATTCCATGGGACATCGGTGACAGAGGTACATGTCATCCACCAGGAGCTGTATAGTAGAGTGACAAACGTGACAAATTCTCTGATCTTTGGCACTTGTTTTTCTGTGGTAATTGTACCTGCTGGAAGATCAGCGATTTGTTTTTCGAAGAGACATAATTTGATTGAGTAGAGGAGCTTCGCCATCCATCTGGCTTTATGCAGTGCACCAGGACGCTTGAAGGTTATTTGATGTTCAGCTACTTCACCATCAAGGAATACAGTACACAGATCAACAAATTCCAAATAATCATCACGTCTTGGAGATTGCTCTGTGTGACAGAGTCTGAGAACATTATTTTGCCAGTCACTTGTCAAACTTGTTGCTGCTTCATTGAGTTGAGATGGATCAAATCGTGAAAGTGGTTCATTGAATGTGTGTGGAAACATTTCAAAGTTCTTGCGAAACCTTGAGAAGAGGAAGATATCTGGTGACTTAGATGCTTCAACTTTAAGATCAGTAAAAATGTGCATAAGAATGACTTCACCAATGTGGTGTCTGCAGCCTGACCACAGAAGAGCTTTGTTAAGCCGTTGTTGAATTGTTACACAAGCTGCACTGATGTGGCCGGTGTTAGATGCAGTTGTGTCAAATGTCAAGTTGACAACATTCTCTTGCCAGTTCCATGATTCAAGTAGGTTATTAGTCAGCTGAGCAATTATATCTCCAGATTTACGGTCTGTTCCAGGCTTGTAGGATGGAACACCCAGCAGCTTCATATCAGTTTGAGAACCCAAAAGCACAGCCAGGCGTTCTTCAAAAGTGTTTTGGTTAGTTAAGCATGGAAGCAGCTTTGAGTCCCAGTGCAACGTAGCAAGCTTCGGAGGTATCCATTTGTCCTTACAGGTAGTAGCAATATGCTGTCCAATTTTGCGTCTTGATTTATCTGCTGTAGCATATGATGTTGACACCTTCGCTACATCCCCTCCTGTTTCTTCAATAAGAGCTTCTGTGAAAACAGCCTGTTGGGTTGGTGTCATCTTCATCCTTGTTGCCAGTGAAACAAGACTGGGCCTCTTCAGGATGTCATGTGGAATGAAAACTGATGTGCCAGGTCTAACTAAACGATGATGACTTCTTGAGGTTGTTGGTGTGCTTGTTGAAGGTCCAAGAGTTACTTCTTCATCACTGTCACTAATATTATACACAGTGGTTGTAGTATTTATGTTGAACTCCAGCTCCATACTTGCTCGCCTCTCTGATTCTTTTTCCTCGCGGTTCACTTTACGCTGCATCTTATCTGCCAACAGTTTATCTTGGCAGCCAAATGTTGCACAGCGATCTGTCTTCATAGATTCCAGGAATGCTAAGTCTTCAGGATTCTTGATGTGAGAACTAGCATCATTGGGCCACAAGGGAAATGTCTCCATAAATTTCATCTCCATTTGATTCACCTTTGTGATGCTTGCTGGAGTTGTTCTTCGGTTGATAGGGATTGATCTAAGCTTGGAATTATCATCTGCAAGTTTGATAATTTTCTCAATAGCCTTGCGTTCAGAGATGATAGGAATATTAGCCTTGCTATAAAATGGTGTCACTTTCTGCAGTACAAGCTTTGCTGATTCCCACCGAGAGCGTCGTTCAAGTTTGCCATCTTCCGTGTGCCACATGAAACAACGTAGTACTTGTAAACAAGTTGGAAGTCTGGTGCCATTGATCTGGGAATCTTGTTCAGTTATGGCACTTCCAAGACCAAACACCTTGGTGGACTCTCTTGTTGCAACAGATGCTTTCTTTACTGTGCCATCCATTGTTTTATCTGAAAGAAAAAGGTAGTATTAGTAACAATAATGTCATTTCATAATTATGTACAACAAATAAATCAATTATCCAATTTTATTAGAGTATAGCCTAATAATTGTTTTAATCATCTTGTCTAGTTAAAAGATCTCTGTAAAGACAAGATGACTACAACATTCAGGATATTCTTTAATTTATATATTATATTTTAAAAATACTCTTCATTTAGCTTTATATCCATATTTTGAAAAAAATCCTTATTTTGACTATTTGTATATGAATGAATTGTATCCCTATCCCTATGATGATGATATATTGCTACAGAGCACAATGATACCTTTACAAAGAGTTATTATATGTAGCAATCAGTCAATCCTTTCATTTTTATTTATGGGCCTCAAAACAGCTGCGTGTCAAATTTCCAACTCTGATACCACCGACTCAAAATATGAAATGGTGAGGTGGACCCAGAAGATGATGTCCAAACCTTACCAAATTTTGCATAGCAACTTTATTTTATGATTGGAACAAAATAAAATTTGGGACAGATCAATCCAACATCTTTTTAAAAATAGTTGGGCGTTTGATGCACCCTAATACATACATACATACATACATACATACATATATATATATATATATATATATATATATATATATATATATATATATATATATACACACACACACACACAGAATCTTGTTTCTCACAGTTGTTTCTTGTTTCTGAATCTTGTTTCTCTCGGTATGCGTTTTGCTCGGTTTATTGCTTCTTTCACACAGTGAGGGTCATCCGACCCTACCCTTTTACATATTGAAGAGGTTGAAAGGGTCGTAGATTCTATTCGGGTGGATAAATCCATCAAATCACACTTGGTTCCTAAAGATCCTCATTGCCCTAACCTTTATTTTCTTCCTAAAATACACAAGGTAAACAATCCAGGTAGACCAATCGTATCTGGCTGCATGTGTCCAACTGTTCTAATATCAAAATTTGTTGACTGTCATTTACGTCCTCTCGTGATAAATCTCTCCTCATACCTTAAGGACACAACCAGTTTTCTGACCCACATCCAGGGATTGAACAGAATATACTCACCTTTCAACTCCCAAACCACTTTAGTCACAGCAGATGTTACATCCCTCTACACTAATATTCCACATTCAGAAGGCCTGTCTGCATGCCGCAAAGCACTAAATACACGACAAGTCCCAATACCACCTACTCAAGACCTTATGCGCCTATTAGAACTGACACTCAAACTGAATAATTTCCAATTCAACGGACGACATTACATTCAAACTCAAGGTACCGCTATGGGTACCCCTGTTGCACCATCGTACGCCAACATCTTCATGGGAATAATAGAGGCCAAGATCTATGCACAACCTCATCACGGCATCTTGGAAAAATCCTGGGTACGTTATATTGATGACATCCAGTTCATCTGGTCAAAATTCCCCCCGTAGTCTCACACAATTCCAAAATGAATTAAATTTGATTCATCCGACCATCAAGTTTACATTCGACAGCTCCCAGTCTAAAGTTCACTTTCTAGACACATCACTCACACTTCAAAATAACAGACTCGAAACAGAACTATACACCAAACCAACAGACACTCACTCTTACCTTCTCCCTTCTTCATCTCATCCTAAACATACAATTGCAAGCATAGCATAGAGTCAAGCAATCAGAGTAAGATGCATTTGCTCAACAAAAATGGCAGAAGAAACTTCTCTCTGCCAATTAGAAACACACTTCATTGCAAGAAACCATGACCCTCACTCTGTGAAAGACGCAATCGGAAGAAGAGTCCTGGAAGAAGGGACTAATGGCGGTGATCGCATGCCGCCAGTAGCCTGGGTCAGGGACATGGGGCAGAAGGGGTGACCGTCTCCGTGAGAGGTGGCCCTTGAGACTCGATCGCTCGTATCGGGGGTCAGCGGGTGTGGGTGTGGTGGCTGCTGCGCTCGGTCGGTCTGGTGTGGCGTCTGCGGGGGTCGTCGTTGTGCGCTCTGGGGCCCGGCGGCTTGGACTGGGCGCTCGTCCGTCGGGGCATGAACCTACTCAAGGGTCACACCAACCCTAGGCCAAATTAATGAACAATAATTAATGAACTTTGAAGTAGGCTAGCCCAACACGTACCAGTAATCTAAATCTGCGAGCCGTTCAGCATCATCTTCGTCATTTTCCACTTCGACCTCCATATTGGCCTCTGGATCTTCGTCGGCGTATTCCGGCTCAAACTGATATGGTTGAACACCAAATTCTCTCCGTTCTATATCAAATTCTTCGACAATACTTTCCTCAGCCTCTGATACGTATTCATCGGCTGAAAAGTCCGACAGATCGGAGGAAATATTGAGCGATTCGGAGTCAGAAACTTCTTCTTCTGCCATGTCTGCCATGTTTATGCACTGTGTGCACAGCGATCAGCTGAGATCTATACCTCGTGTGATGTCACAGTGACGTCACAAGGATTCCAGAAGTAGCTTTTTTTTTTTAATCGTGCCTTTTTAAAAACGCATTTTACGACTAATTTAGCGTCGACGTTTTTTTTCTTTTTAAAAATTAAACATTACCTAATTCTAAAGATTTAAATAATTTAAAAAAAATTGGGTCTGAAGTCTTCCTTTAAAGGGTGGGGCGCTTTGCACCTTCCTTTGATTTCACTTTGACTGCCAATTTAATTGACATTTCATGGCTTTTGTAACTACAGTATATACCGTATGTATATACGTATAGTAAGCGATTTTATGAAATTTAAGGAGCAAGATGGGATCGTCATGGTACTTTACAAGTTTAAAGGATATTTCAGATGTTTTAGAAGTTTGTTAGATTACGCTTAGTTTCCCCTGGCAGGAGCTGTCTAGGCCTCTAAGCTGTCTCGTCTGGGTTCAAATTCTGACCCAGTTATAAACTATCATCCCAGTATTTGACAGCCAGGGTAATTCATCAAGGTGTGTGCAGTTCCTTTTGATGAACGTTAAATGGGCGTCCCGTGTATGCTGGCATTAATTAAACTAGAGCATGCCCGTACTATATATATATCTAAAATTATATCCCCCCCCTCTATTTACATTAAATGGTTTGGTCCATTCGCAAAGCCAAAGCGAACGGCTTGCGAGTACGGTGACAATCCCCCCCCCCCCCCCCCCCTCTATTTACATGAAATGGTTTGGTCCAAAGCGAACGGCTTGCGGAGTTTGGTAAAGAAATCGCCATAGCTCGGTAACTACTTCTCCGATTAATATGAAACCTTGAAAAGGCACATCCTCAGGTCCCCAGCAATATACCTGGCAAGTTTCAAGTATATCGGACCCGTGGTTGTCGAGAAACAGCGGTCACAGACACACAGACAAACACACACACACACAGAGATTACTGGAATTATAGATAGATGGTGACGTTAAAAGGCCAGTGTCCTTCGTAAAGAGTAGGCGAGTTATCGCCGGCACCAGGGCCAAATTCCTGCCCCAACTACTGTTGGGAAAACAATGGCAAACCGCCAAGCATAATCCTTGCTCAGGAAGCTGCTTTGGTGGCACTGATGCGATGACAAGAGTTCAGCACATCAGAGAGAGGTTGAGATTTGTGAAATCCACGGTACAACTTATCACATAATATTTGATGGTGGTCTCGTGGTGAGGATACTGAAACTAATATGCTAGAAGTCATGCATTCAAATGAGGCAAAGGCAGCTCATTATTCAGGATTTGGATTATAAGTTCATGGAAACTAAGAACGACATCGGCAACATTTCAGTTCGATTGTCAACAAAGATCCATGTGCCTCACTCATGACTTTAGTGGAGGAGATAATTTGCCTGTCCTACCTTCATGTATAAGAGATGCTAGTACAAGTGAAGGACAATAAAATGCTACCTGGAAAAAGGCTCAAAATATCGCGAACCAAATTGTAATATAATTAAATAAACATGCTCAAACCTAGTTCTGTGTTAAAGGACAGTTGTGGTGTTGCAAGAGCTATGTTCAGAGACGCATGAAAATCTCGGCATGGGTACACAGTGGGTTCCTCTTGCTGCTTCCTGAGCTGCTGATGAAATAAGGAATTCTGTAATAATGTGCAAGAACTCTGAACTACAGTATTAAAATAGTACGAATGATCTTCAAGAAATCCCACACTAGCCTGTGCATGACGTCCAAAGGCCAGGCAGCTAGGATTGCACAAGGGGGCATTAAATTTTAACTATTAAGGTGGTACGAACACAAAGAACCGCTGCCTTTCGTTTAGTGCACCAAAAAGAAGGCATGACTCAAAGAATTCACTGTCTGGAGGGCACAGCAGATGCAGCAAATGCACCTTTCATGACCTCATAAACCAGATGCCAACCTTCGTCTTTGTCCCGGTGCCGAAGGGCACAACAAATACAAAATATAAAAATAAACAGCCGACAGCTTGAAAGAGAGCTCCTCTATTCTAAGTACATCCGTTCTCCTTTTACTTTTTTGACTCGATGCTCATGTTACTCCCCAAAATATAATTTGGGCAAAATACAGCATTGCCCTTCAACTGCACCCTCTTCTTAAAGCAACATCGGGAGCACGGTCGATTCCTAAACAAGTTACACTTCAGGAACACCAATAAAAACCAATTGGCTAAACAAAACAAGACAGTGTGTGTAGTGTGTGCATGTATATTGTGGTCTATAGTGTACAGGTGTAGAGATGTATGTGTATGTTGGTTATTATCTCCATGTGTGGGTTTCATAAGGTAGAACGGAGCCCTCCCAGGTCTCAAAGTATCCATATTCGTGTGTGTGTGTGTGTGTGTGTGTGTGTGTGTGTGTGTGTGTGTGTGTGTGTGTCCACGTATGCATGTGCATGTGTAAGTTGTTGTCGGCTGCTACCCCCACAAATGGGTGGGTTTCAGGAGATGGAACGGAGATCTACCAGGTCACAAAGTGTCCACCTCCATAAATGTATGCACCTGTAAATGTGTCAAAATATCCAGTATGTGTGTGTCTGTGTGTGTGTGTGTGTGTGTGTGTATATGTTTTCAATCTCAATGAGAACTACATTTTTAGCCGCGTCGCAGACGCTGCTCATAGAGTGCCCTCTGCTGTTGTTGTTGTTCTTCTTCTTCTTCTTCTTCTTCTTGCAGAGAAGACAAAACCTCAAAGCTCCACCCATTCTGGGAACCATAGCTCCACCCATTTTGGGAGAGGCTTCATATAAACAAATATCCACCATTTTATTAACTCGCATAGCTTTGAGGCCTGTTTGGTAGGCCCGTGGTGTCTTCCGCTCTCACACAGTTTTATTTCAAATCAAATTCGATATATCATTTCATTTTTCACAATCGCTAACATAGTTTTAGACTCGGTTGAAAAAAAACGGGAAGAAAATCTGATGAAAGTTGCCCTTTATAGAACGAAATGAATTCTCAAAGGCCTGTAACTTCAAGTCCATTGAGATTTTTTTTTTTTTTATCGCGGCATGGTCAGGCATACACCGCCCGAAATAACAGACGGGAAAATGCCGAGATATATATATTTTGTTTAAATCGCGGCATGCTCAGTCATACACCGCCCGAAATAACAGACGGGAAAATGCAGAGATATATATATTTTGTTTAAATCGCGGCATGCTCAGTCATACACCGCCCGAAATAACAGACGGGAAAATGCCGAGATATATATATATATTTTAAGTCGCGGCATGGTCAGGCATACACCGCCCGAAATAACAGACGGGAAAATGCCGAGATATATATATTTTGTTTAAATCGCGGCATGCTCAGTCATACACCGCCCGAAATAACAGACGGGAAAATGCCGAGATATATATATTTTGTTTAAATCGCGGCATGCTCAGTCATACACCGCCTGAAATAACAGACGGGAAAATGCTGAGATATATTAAAAATTCGTCCATTTGATGACAATCGTCACGATGAAATATTTAATTTATACGTCGTCACAATAATGTGGAGAGAGGAGCATAGCTTCGTTCACGTGTCGCCACATACGGGAAATTGCCGAGATATATATTTTTTAAATCGCGGCATGGTCAGTCATACACCGCCTGAAATAACAGACAGCAAAATGCCGAGATATATTAAAAATTCGTCGCCACACACGGGAAATTGCCGAGATATATTTTCACTTTGCACAAAAATAACATCAAGTAATCGAATCAATAGGAATGTCCTGTGCCCATAACATCGACGTTATAGGCACAGCTGCATCTAGGCATTGTGTAACATCGACGCAGCTTTTGTTTTAATTAAAACTTTTTGTACGTGTGTGTGTGTGTGTGTGTGTGTGTGTGTGTGTGTGTGTGTGTGTGTGTGTGTGTGTGTGTGTGTGTGTGTGTGTGTGTGTGTGTGTGTGTGTGTGTGTGTGTGTGTGTGTGTGTGTGTGTGTGTATATATATATATATATATATATATATATATATATATATATATATATATATATATATACAGTGGAACCTTGACTTACGAGTTTAATTCGTTCTGTGACCGAGCTCGTAACTCAATTTGCTCGTTTCTCAAATCAAATTTCCCCATTAAAATGCATTGAAATGCTATTAATCCGTTCCAGCCCGCCAAAAACCACACCAATTTTTTTTTAAATATGCAGTATATATAAAAATATCTCGCGCTTTATAT